>NC_056739.1:1033334511-1033402011 GCF_019279795.1 Protopterus annectens | reverse complement strand
ACTTCCAGGTTAGTAGCAACACATGAAGCATCAGAGACCATACAGGTGCAACTAACCATAGGCAAAACTGCTATACAACTGGTAGCATGTTACAGACTACCCTCCCAATCTCAAGAACCCCACTCAGCCTTCCTGAAGACATTGGAGGATATGAATGTATCACAAAATACCATCATACTGGGAGACTTCAACTACCCAAACATAGATTGGGTACATTATTCTAGCCCTAATACCCTAGCCCAAAGGTTCCTGGAATTCATAAATTCAAATGCACTGGAACAACTAGTCACCTCCCCACTAGGGAGATAATATACTAGACCTGATCATCACAAACATGGGGACAAAATGCTCCACACAGGAAGTATACCCCTCACTAGTGAGATCTGACCACAAACTAATCACCCTGGATATACATATCCCACCTCCACCCCCAGCACAAAAGACCACAGTGAAAAACTTCTCAAAAGCAGACTTCACTCTTCTTAAGACTGAGATGGTATCCTTTAAGCCCACTGTGCCAGTGGATACCACATCCCACAATGCCGAATCCTTCACAAATGCTTTCTATGGACATCTCCAAGAATGCATGGGTCATGCAATCCCAAACAAATCCAAGTCCCTCTCCACCAAATGTAAGCGTCCTGTCTAGTGGACCTCAGCCATAAATTAATTGTATAACAAAAGAAGGAAGCTACTGCACGTCAGAGCGAAATCCCATGAAGGGAAGACATCTCTGATCAACATTAGCAGAAAACTATGTTCTCTCATAAAAACATCCAAGGCAAACTTTGAGAGAAAAATCACTAAGGACACTAAAGATAACCACAAAGCCTTCTTCAGCTATGTTAGAAACCTGGGTGGAAACCCTCATACATGCTCAGAGTTGGTTCACAACAACAAAAAAATACACTGAACCCACAGATATTGCTAACATTCTGGCTGACAGGTTCAGTGCAAATATCTCCCCTCCTTCACTGGGATACTTATCCCAGCTGAATGTAATCTCCCTGTCATCTCAGATGTCCAAGGGAGAACCGCCCTAAACAAAGCAAAAAACACAGCATCAATGGGACCTGACGGTATCCCGGGGTGCGTGTTACGTGAACTCCAAGAGGAGCTAAACCCACACATAAAAATGCTATTTAACCTTAGCCTTACTTCGGGATATGTACCTGAACACTGGCGTACAGCAACAGTGTTCCCACTCCACAAAGGGGGTGCCTCTACAGACCCTGGAAACTACCGCTCCATAAGCTTAACTAGCCTGGTCTGCAAAGCTATGGAAAGAATCATTATGGAACTCATAAACAGAGACATAGGGGACCTACAGACACTTGACCCCACCCAGTTCGGCTTTGTAAAGGGCAGATCCTGCCTTTTAAACCTGGTTGACTTCTTCAAAACAGTCACTAGAGCCATTGATGAGGGCAAAGCAGTCCATACAGCATACCTGGACTTGGCTAAGGCCTTCGACACAATACCCCACTCAGGCATCATAGATAAGCTAAACAGCTTAAAAGTAAACCTTTATGTCACTAGATGGGCTGCAAACTGGCTAAAGGACAGAACCCATAAAGTTAAAATCGCTGGAGCAATGTCAGACTCAAAGCCAGTCACAAGTGGTGTCCCACAGGGATCTGTCCTGGGACCCCTCTTGTTCGGCATTTATTTCTCAGATGTTAAAGCAAACATGGGAGGGCTGTGGCTGACAAAGTTCATAGATGACTGCAAACTAGGCGCCATAGTCGATACATCAGCAGACACACACATTCTACAAAAAGGCCTCACTGAAACAGACAACTGGTGCCGTAGTCACGGCCTAAAACTAAATGCCAAAAAATGTATAGTCGTCCCTTTTGGAAAAAACAAAGTACCCACAAATTATCACATAGACAGCAACCCACTGAGTACGGAAAAAGTAATCAGAGACCTAGGGACCCAAGTAGACAGTGACCTCTCATTTGACACCCACATTGCCAAAGTGGTTAGAAAAGCATTCTACCTTGCACACCTCATCATGAAGAGATTCACATCCCGATCCAAGGATGTCATTGTACCCCTATATTCCTCCCTCATCAGACCCATGATCGAGTACAATGCCCCATTTGGTATGTACCTCACCCGGCATTTGCAACAGCTGGAGAGACCACAAAAGTATCTCACCAAAAGGATCAAGGGTCTCCAACATATGTCTTATTCTGCCAGACTAAAGAAACTTCAGCTCTATTCAGTAGCATACTGCCTGCTCAGAGGTGATCTCTGCCTGAAGTACAAGGCCATGTCCAATCAGGATCTGATGGACATGCTCCACCTCAAAAAATCCAAATCCATCAGGACCACGAGAGCTAAAGACTTAAACCTCGGCACAAGTATGAATAGGACATGCTGGAGGGATAGATTCATAACCCAGAGGCTTCCCATGCTTTGGAACAGGATCCCAGTTCATATTAGGCAGAGCCCCTCACTGACTCTCTTCAAGAGAAATCTTGATGAGTGGATGGGAGATTGTAAGTTTACCCCAGGGGTCACATCTGTGTCACTGCTAGACAGGGGCACAGTAAACTAATTCTATTATATAAGGGGACCTTCATTGTGTCACTACTAGACAGAGGCACAGTATTCTAGATTTATTCTGTACATTTTTGTACCATTTCAAGGGGTGGCAAAAGCCACATCACTATGGCTAGGCTTACAAATGCCCCAGGGCAGATAGCCTAGTACTATACTATGAAACTATGAAACTATGAAACTATATGTGTCTGCATGTATGTATATAAGAGGTTGATAGACTTATGTAGATTTTCCCAGAGCCTACTACTCCTACTGTGTGCTCTTAGTTTACTAGCTTATGTTTTGTTTCAGAGAGAGACTAAGTTTCCCTGATTAAAACAAAGAGGCACTGCATTCCCAACCAAAAGACCGATGTTATTTGATACTATACACACTGCATAGTGTAATCAGCTCTGCACTATCGTGCGAAGGGAAAGGAATGCAACATCTGCCCATTTAGCACTGGTTAAGGGAAAGGTAAAAGGAAAACTATCCATTCAAAAGGTTTGACTCCGTGCCACTTCACTTCTGCAGTTATCACTGCTTTTTAAATGCAGTGGTCTTGGCAGTGCAGCATGCAGATTGCATGCCATCAGCACACATATAGAAGCTGGTGCACTGCCACAGCTCCCATTAAAGGTGATATCCTTAAAGTAAACATCACTGAGCGATGTTAAAGGGAAGCTCAATGAATAATGCAAAGGAGACTCAGGATTAAGTCCCTCCATGCAAGCTTATAGTATTCCAGCTCATTCACTCCAAACAATCAGGGTCAGCCTTAGTTTAAGTGGTGCCCTAGGCAAAAGGATTCCACAGTGCCCCCTCACACCATCTGTTGCCCTCATCCTGGTCTATTCACACCATCCAGTTTACTGGAAAAGTGCCCCTGCTACAATGGCACCCTAGGCGGCTGTCTAGTTGGCCTATGCCTAAGACCGGCTATGTAAACAATGCATCACGAAAACATTACAAGTAAGAATCGCTGAGTACCTGCACTAAGCGATCCACGTACAATATGTTTATTCTTGTTCCTGGGTCCTGGTCTGTGAATGGAAAGGCTCTGAGAAGGGCAGGTTTCGTTAATCGAGTTTGCAATTTTTTTTAAGAAAACAGAAGATTGTGATCTGCCCTCCAAAGATAACTAACCTGATATGAATTCAAGACATGGGTGTCAGGAAATTCACCAGGAGAGCAGAGCGGTACAAAGCTGGAAAGGGGAATCCTTGCATCAGTTGTCAAGAATACATAAATTAGTTATGATCAGACAGACATAATCAAAGTTCTTTGAATTATATGGATATTTATATGCCATACTTTACTACGGGGTTACAGATAAAATACTCAGGAGTACTAAGAATTTTACACCTTTGAATGCTGTAGCACAATTAGCACTACCTTATAGACACTGCCCAGAAACAAGCACATCTTTGAGTGTGTAAAAAGCTGTAATTCTCCTCATCCTGATACACTTAAAATGTAAGTTGGCCAGCGGTTTGAAGACTCAGCAACATTCTGTGGGTGGAAAAACATGCAAATAAGAAATGGATAATGCTGTTCAGGATGTAGGCAAGGAAGATGCGGGGGAGCAGAAGTCTTAGTAGGTATGTGGGTACTGAGACAGGACTAAGAAGAGGAGAGAAAGTTAGAACACTTCCAGTGCAGTAGTATTAAAGGGAGAGAGGAGGAGAAGAGAAAGAAGTGGCCTTGATCTGAACATGACCAGTGGCCTGTGGTAGTTCCAAAGAGCTATGTTATAAGGAGTCCTGCTGGGAAAGTAGCTTGCTAGGAGTGGTATGTATGTATGTATGGAATATTTGATGCAATTTATTTTAAATTCGGGTTCAGTATGGTGCGTAGTGAATTGGATCAGTTTCTGAATGTTTCATATGGATCAAGGTTATTGATACTGCTATAGGTACACGGCTCAAATTTAATTGGCTAGGTATGCATGACAGCCACCTGAACTGGTTGGAAATGCAAGGTGATGCAGGCCTGGCATAGTGGATGGAGGTGATTGCAGATCATTACTAGTGGAATGTGTAAATGTGGTTGGCATATGCAGCTACTTCACTATTTGTTGGATGCCTTTGCCACTCTTGGTATAGCTTGATTAGTACACTGCTGTTCATTAGTGATCATGTGACAAAGCAGGGTTGTTTACAGCTGTGGTGTGTCTTTTCATCTATGGACTGACAATTACAAATGTTTTGTTGACAGGAGTAGTCTGCCTGGGCTACAGCCACTTTTCAGCGGTAGCCTAGGAAGATAAGCTCCTGTTAGAAAATAGGCAAAAGCTTAGTTACAATATGGACATAAAGTAACTAAAAGACAACTATAATCCATAAAATATAAGGTCATTACATATTAATGCAAGACAAATTGGCATATACCTTCTCTCCTGCTCTTTCTGTACCTACTCCTCCACCCAGCTCTACCTCCCCTTCCTGTTACACCTCACCCTACCCCCTTTTCTGCCTTCCTTCCTGTCCCTAGTTTACTTAGTGACATTGCTAGTTATGGTGCCATTTTTAAATTATCCCTGAATCCCACGCTGATCGGTCTTACCATAGGCTGCTGGCTTTGCCCGGTAAGTGCTGCTCACATTTCAGGCTTGCTGCCTGAGATATTGTTGACTGTAAGGTTTGGAGTGACTCTGCTGTTTGCTGCTGATTACATTTAAATTGCTGCTTTGCACTTTATCAGCTGTACTGCTATATCTAGCTGACTGTAAGGTTTGGTGTGACTCTGTTTGCTGCTGATTATATTTAAATAGCTGCTTTACACTTTAGCGGCTGTACTGTTATATCTATACTGATTATATGTAGTTGATGCTTTTCACTTTATCGGCTGTACATCTTTATCTGGCTATATGTGAGGGCTACTGTGTGGTGTGCATAATTGATTTGCAGGTACGCCGCAACTATGCCTTTGAACTGAAGCTGGTCACCGTTCATTGTATTTTACATGCTCGTAGTGTGGCTTGAAAGTGCTATTGGTCAAGTGGGCTTCAGAACAGTGTTTTGGATGGGATGCTGATACCTAGCCCTAAGACAAACACAAGACATTATACAAAGATATACGCCTTTGCAGGCTGAATGTTAAATCCATAGGGCAGACCGAAAGCACTACTGCTGCTGACCACTCCATCCTATATAGAGCTTGTAATCCTACATTGGTTCCCAATCTCCTCTCTAGAGGAAATCCAAAGGGAAATATAGTGCCTTACCATGGCCCCTATTCTCACAGTTACAAGGAATGTATGGGGAAGCTTAGAGTGCAAACGTCATTGTTTTTTGGGTTATGCACATGGTCTGAAGTGATTTAGTTGGTTCCCAATCACCTCTCTAGAGGAAATCCAAGGGGAAATATAGTGCCTTACCTTGGCCCCTATTCTCACAGCTACAAGGAATGTATGGGGAAACATAGAGAGCAAACACCATTGTTTTTTGGGTTTTGCACAAGGTCTGACGTGATTTTAGTTGTGTTCACTGTCTACTAACAGGATCGGTTACTGTGATACGGTCAATAAACCTGATACTTTGAATAACTGCTGTCGCAGGTATTACCTGCTTTACAGTGTGACAAGATCTGTTTCCTGGCTCTTCTAAGGGGAATTATAGGGATAATATTAATGTGCTAATGCTCTAACCAACGCACATGGTCTTTTGTGCTACTACTGTTAGTAAGCCGCTTTCATAAGTTGGGTTTGCTGACACACGCTTTCTGAGCCTGGTACTTCACTTAGAAGTATTGAGGCATTTTTTTAACTCTTACTGCTTCATGTTTGCTCACTCCCAACCACACTACTCACAGTTTTGAATGTTACCAGCTACATGGTTAGGTGTTATATTTACAGCTTAGACGGTATTGTCCCTACATCACTACTGTTATACCCATGTTAAAGCATGCATATTTACCTCTGTTACAGCCTGCATTTTAACCCCTTTTAATAACAACTAGGGCTGATTTTTGTACATTGTATTATGCTATTCTGACAAGGTACTCAGAGATGTAGCCTAGATAATTGTTTTTATTAGTGTAATTGCTGCCTGGTTTTATCCTATTGTAACACCTGTATTATTCAACAACTGCTAAAAGGGTTAATAACTGCCTGGTTTTGTCCTACTGTATGAAATGTAATATTTAACAACTGCCTCAAAGTTTGGTTTTAGCTCTGTTAGTTGTACTGTTAGCTCTCTTCTCTTAGTGCTTCGTTACATCTCTGCCGCCTCCTTATCTTTTTTTCTTTCTCCCCCTCTTTCTACACCCCTTGTTCTCTCCTTTCATACCACTGTGTTTACTTTCCTCCACCCCTGCTCATCTAATGCCTGTGTTGTTCTGCTCTTCTCCCTACAGCTGTGCGTGCTGCATTCCACCTCATTTACTATATCCTAAGAAAACTCCCCACTAAGGAATTCTACTACGTGACCCTACTAAAGCCCTCTGAAGAG
This sequence comes from Protopterus annectens, assembly GCF_019279795.1. Lineage (NCBI taxonomy): Eukaryota > Metazoa > Chordata > Ceratodontiformes > Protopteridae > Protopterus > Protopterus annectens. Next base: position 1,033,395,010 of record NC_056739.1, on the reverse strand, counting down.
CTTCAAACAGATATCCCCTCTCAAGATACTTTAATAGAGTATGTACTGTCATATGTAAACTTAATTGCTACTTGTGTTTCACTACTGTGGTGCCTGTGCTTCTCCGTGCGCTAGCCAAGCAGCCTACAGCGTTTTTTTATTTTTTACTTGCCCCTTACTCCCTCTTACCCTCTAGGCTACATGACTTATATTTATTGCCACTAGGTGACACTACCCACCCTCTTATTTTAAAGACTACTTTTATTCTTACCCTACTCTCACGTAAGCTACCCCACTCTCTGTCTCTACTCATTCCCCCCACTAGCCTGCTGCACTTTGATTTACTACCTTTCTCCCCTCAAACTCTTCAGTGTAGAGATAAAACCTGGAAAGCTTACCACCAAAACAAACAGCCTGAAACTTTACTTAAATACAAACAACTATGCAACCTTACTAAAAAAACAAATTAGAGATAAAAAGCCTTACTATATCAAACTTCAGTTAAACCATTCAAATAACCCCAAACAGTTCTAGAATTCCATTAGTTCTCTTCTCACCCCAGGTACCAAAAGCAGCCCCTGCCCTGACACCAGCATATCTGATCCTGAAATAGATTCTCTCTTCAATTCCTTCTTCACAAACTCTATAGCTGAGCTAACCAAGACCTTCCCCAACAATAACCCTTCCCCTCAACCTATCCAAACTTCCTCACCCCTACTACTCCTCCTCCTACATTTGAGTTTAAACCAATTTCTACCTCTCACATAAAGAAATTACTCTCTAAACTAAAACTGTGCTCCAATGCCCCTGACAATATCCCATCCTCCTTCCCAAAAACAGCCGCAGATGGCATCGCTCTCCCCATTAGCATCTTGATCAATAGTTCCATGCTTCAATTTTATGTGCCCAAATTATGGCGTGATGCCTTTATTCTATCTCTCCATAAAGGTGGCAAAAACAATAACATCTCAAACTTCTGCCCCATAACTATCCTCTCTCCAATCTCTACACTCCTAGAAAAATGCATCCACCTTCAGCTTATGGCATTCCTAATCAACCACCAACTAATCACTCCTACCCAACATGGTTTCTGACCTGGCCACAGTAACATCACTGCCCTTATCTCTTTCTTACACACAGTAAACCTTGTCTGCAACTCTGGAAAAATAGTATCTACTGTTCTACTGGATCTGTCCAAAGCTTTCGATACCATCTCTCATACCCACCTCCTAAACCATCTCTCTAACCTTAATCTCTCCCACAATACCTTATCTTGGTTCTCCAGCTACCTTTCTGACAGGTCTCAAGCTGTAAAATGGGGAAAAAGCACCTCTACCTTCCTTCCCACCCCCACTGGGGTACCCCAAGGATCCATACTTGGTCCAATGCTATTCAACATCTTTATTAACGACTTCCACAAAGCCTTACCCAACACCAAATTCGAGCAGTATGCACACGATTCTACTTTAATCTGCTGTGCCTCTAACCTTCCACAGCTTCAAACAGTGACACAAATTGCTTTCTCCACCACTGAAAATTGGATGCTCCAAAAACACCTCTCACTAAATAAATCAGTCAGAATAGATTCACTTCCACACATCCTATTGTTTAAATACACAACCAATTAAACAATTATCATGCTCATTAAAATTATTAATTTAAAAACAAATTTGTTAAAAAAACAGTACCTAACTACCAAATAAATGGAACACATCACATTTCTTGTTTATTCCTAATTTCCTATATTTTAAAAAACATCTAACATTAATTGCTTCATTTAGACCAGGAAACTTGTCAGAATTTAACCTTACTTGCCATATTGTTTCCCTCTGTTCCAAATAATTTTTAAAATCACCAGCTCTATTATCAGGTTCACATATTTCTAAAACAGAAAATACAAATTTCTTAAAACAAGGACATGAGCATTATAATTGTTTAATTGGTTGTGTATTTAAACAATAGGATGTGTGGAAGTGAATGTATTCTGATGAAGTCGTGAGATGAAAGCGTGTATTAAAGAGATTTGTAAGCTATTTTTTGGATTCAACATTTATTGTCGCATCTGAGGTCTTTAGATTTGCTTTTGCCTTTGCCATTTGTGACTGATTTATTGGTTCTTTGTTTCTATTTTTTGATTTATTTGTGAATCTTGTGGCGTGGCATGGCGGAAATTGCAGATGAGTCTTTACTCAATCTGTCTATACACCCTACACCCTCGGCGATGGGTGATAACGTGAGCAACGTTCTTTTAACAACACTAATGGACATACAAGCTTCTTTAAAATTTTTAATCACTAAAAGTAACAGACGCGAGGCAGTTGGTCGTACGTCTAGTCCCGTAGCATCGTTTCATGAGGAGGACACCGTGATTGACCTCGGAAGTCCAACAGTGGAAAGCAACGGACGAGGAGCAAAGAGTAAACATTTGCAGTTTCCTGTCCATAGCACAGCAGGGGTATGCTGTGAACAGTTATTATGTGGGAATGATAATCCGTTTAACAACTTAAAGGATGTAGCTGACAATGGCAGTTATGGTTCGATAGCTTCGCAACGGGAACAGCTCTTAAAGCTTTTGAAAAGGTACAAATCATTGCGGCTTGAAAATTGCTATTTTTTAAAATGTATTGAGCTGGGTATTGTTCCGAAAGGTCTACGGTTCTTCAAGTGCCCCAATGGGGTTGGCTTGGGGAATCCTATGTTTGAGACTTTGGTGTCGTTTTTCAATCAAGCGGGACTAAACTTTTTAAAACTGTTAAGCGATAACAACAAACAAAAATGGAGCTAATAAGAACAGAAATTAATGACATTGAGGCTAACGTTAAAAGTAAGTTAGCGGTTGAAAGATTTGAATTATTGTTCAATGCTCTATCGCATGAGGTGAATACACATGCTATAGAGGTTATTAATAGGAAACAGTCCAAGTTGACACGAGATATGACTGCATATAAAAACAAGACTGCATACAATAATTTTGCTCTTAATATTAGGGGTAATAATTTTACTGAGAATAAAATGCATGTAAATGAAAAAGTCAATCAGCGTTCTTTTAGTGAGGTTGTTGTTACTTCTGATGCTGGAGCAAAATTATGCACTGATAACAAAGAGGTTAGTAACAAAGGAAAAACAGTTAACGTTGTCCTAAATACAGCAAGGGCTGACATTCCAGGTGATAACAGTCAAAGTAGTAGTAACTGTGATTCTGTTACTAAACAGCAAAGAACACTTATAACTGGGTTATCACCAGCTAATGCACAACAAGTGAACAGTGTTAAACAAAAGACCATTAATGAAGCTTTAATGACAAAAAGAAATCAATTTAGTAATGGCAATAAGTCAACGGTTTTGACTCGTAGCCGTACTTTTTGGGGGACGAAGCATGATGAGTGATACTGACTGTTTTAATGTTATTAATTTAACTGAATATGTTTTTTCTACCGAAGAATTAAAAGTGTTAAAGTATGGTTTTAATTTTGTTCCCTATTGTAAGGCAAATTACAGCAAAACTGTAATAGATGCAAAAAAGTTTGTTAGAAACCTGAATTTAACATACTTAATGCATGATGTTCCCCAATCTGATAAGGCTTTAATTAAACCTTCAACTTTTTCACCTAGGTTACATCATACCATTGAAATGTTTGAACAAGTATGTATTGAGGATATTAACAAGTTGTTAAATAGTAAAAGGAATAATAATGATAATTTAAGTAAAGAAGAAAGAAGGGCCCTGGAGCATCTTAAAACTTTAAGAAGTACTTTAAGATTTATGAAAAGTGATAAGGGCTCCAATGTAGTTGTTATGGAGCAAAAAGTATATCAGACTAATATGTTAGAAACTTTAAACAATCAGGATGAATATCAGCAAATAAGTTTATTTGACATTTATAAACGGTTTAGACTTATTGATTCATATTTATATGATGCACTCATGTCTGGTTATATTAACATAGAATTATATAATTTTTGTTCAGTACAGCAACCTAAAATAGGGGTGATTTTTGGAATCCCAAAAATACATAAAGATTCCAAAAACCCCCCTTTTAGACCTGTGGTGTCGTCCCCACATTCTATTACCGAAGGTATTTCTTTGGTTATAGATGCCTTATTAGGACCTGCGTTATATGATACTTCATCTTTTGTAAAAGATTCTTGGCATTTTTTAGAAAAAATGAAAAATTATGCAAAAAATAAGAATTTTGATCCCAAGAAATGTATTATTTTTACTTTGGATGTAATATCACTGTATACATGTATTCCACATGTTGATGGAATTGAAACAGTACGTAGTTACTTAGTTAGAAGAAAATTATTTTCTAATGATATTATTTCAACTGTTTGTGGATTCCTAGAAGTTGTGTCAGAAAACGACTTCTTTATGTTTAATAACCAGTATTATAGGCAGAAAAGAGGAATTGCCATGGGGTCATCTGCTGCCCCTTCATTTGCTAATACAGTCATGGCATGGTGGGAGTCAGAGGTATTAACAGTGATAAAAGAGGAATTTCATATTGATTTCTATTGTAGATTTATCGACAATTTAATTTTCATAATTGAAGGAGATGTTTCTACGGTTCAAACATTTCTATCAAAAATTAATGAAAATTCATATTTTTTAAAATTCACATTAGGTGATGTTGGGCTGATGGTGAATTTTCTGGACATTTGTTTGTGGTGGGATCTTAATGAGAATAGGTTTCACAGTAAAATTCATAGGAAACGTACTTTTACCAATGGATATTTACATTATAATAGTAATCATCCTAAACATATAATTAAAAATATTCCGAGAGGCCAATTTATAAGAGCAAGCCGCATGACCAGTAAAAGTGAAGATTTAATTAAGGAATTTCATTTTATAACCTCTTTATTTATAGATAGGGGTTATGATGTCAATGTTTTAATTACCAATGGGAATGAAATTTTTAGTAAACATCAGTCCCAATTCCCAGCCATATTAAATAATCCTATTAACGAAAATATAATAAAACATTCTAGAACTATGTGTTTAAATACTGAGGTAATGTGTTCATTTGATATTAGTGGGGATATGGACGAGATAGCATCGATACTTACTAAAAATTGGAGAATTATTCAGGGTAATCATGACATTACACAAATTTTGGGGAATAAACCTTGTTTTGTGTTTAGGAATTCTAATAATTTTAAGAAAATGTTAGAATATAATAATTATGAATCCAGAAAAGGTATTACTAATAGAAAAGGCATGTTTTGTTGTCAAGACTGTAAAATCTGCCGATTTATTTCTGTAGGTTCTAGTATTTCTATAGCTAATAGTGAAAGAATACTTGAGGTTCCAGGTTTTGCAAATTGTAATTCATGTGGGGTGGTATACGTAGGCATGTGTACAGCATGCCCCGCCTTTTATATAGGAATGACGACACGCAGCTTAGGTACCCGTATCAAAGAACATTTATATAGTATAAAATGCAAGGATGACAAGAATGCTTTATATAAGCATTCTATAGTGTGTCCTTGTTTTAAGAAATTTGTATTTTCTGTTTTAGAAATATGTGAACCTGATAATAGAGCTGGTGATTTTAAAAATTATTTGGAACAGAGAGAAACAATATGGCAAGTAAGGTTAAATTCTGACAAGTTTCCTGGTCTAAATGAAGCAATTAATGTTAGATGTTTTTTAAAATATAGGAAATTAGGAATAAACAAGAAATGTGATGTGTTCCATTTATTTGGTAGTTAGGTACTGTTTTTTTTAACAAATTTGTTTTTAAATTAATAATTTTAATGAGCATGATAATTGTTTAATTGGTTGTGTATTTAAACAATAGGATGTGTGGAAGTGAATGTATTCTGATGAAGTCATGAGATGAAAGCGTGTATTAAAGAGATTTGTATGCTATTTTTTGGATTCAATATTTATTGTCGCATCTGAGGTCTTTAGATTTGCTTTTGCCTTTGCCATTTGTGACTGATTTATTGGTTCTTTGTTTCTATTTTTTGATTTACCTCTCACTAAATGCCAGTCAATCCAAAATACTTCTATTCTCTCCCTCTAAAGCTTCCCCTACTGACAAAAACTCATTCCAAATCATCAGCCAAAACAGCTCTACTATAGAGGTTGTTCCCTTTGCCAAACTTCTTGGAGTTACCATCGATGAACACATAAAATTCGATACTCACATCCGGCAAAACATTAAGAAAACCCATATAAAACTCGATTTGCTATACAGATACATCCACTTCCTCGCTCCTTCCACCAGACTAACTCTAGCCACTACCTATCTACTCCCCTCACTACTTTACGTCGCTCCCCTTCTAACAAACTTATCTGCCTCTCTCTCCTCCAAACTGGAAATCTGTTACAATAAAATTTGCAAATTTGCAACCAAAGCCAAATTCTCCTCCCATCATTGTACTGCCCTTCATTTGTTAAATTGGCTTGAACTGCCCAACCATCTAGATTACCTCCAAGTCACCATAGCCCACAGACTAATTTTTCAACCTACTAAGTGCCCAGCACTAACCAACATCCTTCAACCTTACACCCCTCACAGAACTCTCAGATTTACTTACCAAAACCTAATCACTGTCCGGAAACTTAATCGTCCTGCTGGTCAGCTTCTGCTATCCTTTTCCTTAGCAAAAAAATGGAATTCTCTTCCTTCTTCTCTAAGGACTTGTGAAAACTTTGAAACCTTTAAAACTCAGCTACATTCCTATCTTTACTCTAACAGGAAATGTAACTGCTCTCCCCCACTTACCCAATAATCTCCTCCACCCATTAAACTCCTGACCACCTCTATCTTCAAGCTAACTATACACAAATGTACATATTGTAAATAATTAAATTGTACTATGTATCCACCGTTTTTTGCCTGTTTCTTTTACATGAAATGAAACTGTAAAAAGTTTTTTCTTTTCCATAATTGTACTTGTAACTAATATTTGTAAAGCAAACATTTTTGTAACTAAACTATGTAATGTGGAGCATTTTTCCCTGGGCCTCCAATGAAAACGGGCTTCCTGAGCCCAGTGGACTTCCCTGGTCATCAAACTGGAAATAAATAATGTGACAAGTCAACATTTTGCATTTATAAGAGAGAGGAGGTGTCTGAAGTATAAATAAACAGCAGAGAGGGTGTGATAAGAGTAGAAATCAGGGAATAGGTGAGGAAAGGTGAGTGCTGTGTATAAGTATTGTGATACAGAGAAAAGAAAGTTGTACTAAAAATGAGACAGATGTAGACATTAGTATGAGCTGCAGCTTTGCTTGAGGGAAAAACTTGTCAGGGGGTAAGCAGAGACACTGAAAGTGCTAGTAAGGAGAAAGGGATTGAATACATTAGGAAAGTTACAGTATTTTAATCTAGTAAGATTATGATATCTAGCTGTGGTGTGGTATATTTAGTTGAGGGCTAGCTGGCCTTGTTATTCTTTATTGGTTGCTGGCAGTTGGCAGTCTGTATGTTTTGGCACAAGCTATGACTTGGGCTTCGGAAGGTTAAGAAGCAAATTAAGTTTGAGCCTGCTGTGGTGGAAGAGGGAGGGGTGTAATCTGGACATTTACACTGAAAAGAAGTTTCTCTTCTATACTGTTAAAGAGCCATGTTTAAGCTATCACTTTCTCAAAATGGCTGCACATGACTGAATACTTAAGAATTGTGACGCAAAAATAAATTTGGACATGACATTTACTGTTGTCAATGAATACATGGAAGGAGGGTTGGGAGAAAAATGAGGTCACAAGAGAAAACAGCTCTGTGAACACTGTAGGTATTTATTTAATTTCATTTTACTGAGACATTTATTATACTTTAATGTTTCTGTATTTCTGTCTCTGATAGTCATGAAGCTACTGGTTGCTGGCATAATTGTATGACTGACAAAGTAACTACAACACTGCAGCAGACTCAACATAGTGTGAAATATGTCACTGCAGATAATTACACGACATTTTATTATGGCATAGTGCAAGCAAAATAGTGTTTTTCTGCAAGAAGTAGAAAGCTACACATTTATGTAGTTGTATATTTACTGGAGATTATTTGTTTGATGAAGCAGTGAGCTAGTTAGGCAGCTAGTGAGTAGTTATCACTGCACCAGACTAGTAACCTAATTAATTAGTGTGTTACCTGTTCATGGGTAGGTCTACTGTTAAATGAATTTACTATGCAGTTGTTGGAGTTTATTCATTCACTTAGCTATGGAACTGATACAGAGTCATACAGGAAGGATCCTGCATAAACGGCTGCCAGAGTAAGGGGAGATTAGGGCAGATGTGGCAGTTGGTTGACATATAAAAAGTCAGTCATGAGGAAAAGACACAATGTAATGGTGGGACACTTTCAAATGAATGTGTGCAATATTAACAGTTTGTTGGTTTGCATGAGTAGGCCATTTGCATTTTGATTGAATGAGTGATTAATTTAAATGTTAGCTGCAGGCTCTTCTAAGATTTAAAGGAACTGAATAATTCAATGGTTCAAAAAATGTATCCACTAGGACCAGAATCAGTCTCAAATGCTGAATCGAATTGGAACACCCAGATTAATAGAAGCTGAGTAGAGGAGAGGCAAGTGGTAGAAGAAGATTCCAAAAAGGTTTAGATCTGGGGGGGAAGTCAGAATCAGGTCAATGTTAGTGAATAGTCAATGACATGGTTAATAAAGAAACTAGAGGATGGGATCAGAGTCAAAATAGTGTAAAAAGGAAAGAGGCAAGAAGGAGAGTTGCTTGGAGGGTAACAAGGAGGGAGACTAGAAGGTTTGTTTGTTCTGAGCATGTTTTCCAGGCCATCTTGGATTGGAAGGGGCCTATCTGCACTTTTGTGAGAGAATTGTGCTGATTGGGACCTGTCTGGCAAAGGGAGGCCAGTACAGGGCTTGGAATAAGCATTCTCATTGGTCTTTTTGAATGAATTTTTTTTCACGTTTTAATCTTTTGTTATTTAGGCCTTGCATTTGAGCAAGTTTCTGCTTAATTGTGCCAAGCTGAACTGAGGTGGGCTACTTGCCACAACTCTGAGCTGAGGTACCAGATGGCTAGAGGCTTTTGAGCTTCCAAAAAAACAAGTTGCCTGTTCTTTTGCTTATTTATACTATTTACTGCACTTTGTATTGCCTGCCACCTACCTTTATACTGTATTTGTTTACTGTGTACTAAACTATACTGTTGTTCTGCAATTGCATGTTAAATTGAATTTTATTGCTGTTTTCAATGTTTACAAAGTTTTGTCAGTTTCACTATTTGTTAAGTATTTATGGGTATTTTTCACTGTTTTTAAGCTATCTGTTCTGCTTATTCTGGTTTTCCCGCCAATCAGTGTTCAAATAACTGATCTGTTAACTGTTTAAAACATTATTCAGAGCCTACTTGCTGAATTTCTGTTGTTTTAAATGTTTTTTAGTGTCTCGCTGTTATTTTTCTGCTGTTTTAAACATTCTTTAGTATTTCCCCCTGAAACTAGGGTAGTTAGTAGCTGTAGCATAGTCCAGATACAGGCTTGCTGCTTTTGTAACTGTTTGTAGTTGTTTGTTTGCCCTGAGCACATTTTCCAGGCCATCTTGGATTGGAAGGGAACTATCTGCACTTTTGTGAGACAATTGTGCTGATTGGGGCCTGTCTGTTAAAGGAAGGCTGGTCTAGAGCTTGGAATAAACATTCTCATTGGTCATTTTGAATCTTTTAAATGTTTTTTTCAAGTCTTTAGCTTCTGGTATTTAGGCCCTGCATTTGAGCAGTTTTATGTTTGTTTGTACTGAGCTGAGCTGAGGTGGGCTACCAGCCACAACTCTGAGCTGAGGTATCAGACAGCTAGAGGCTTCTGAGCTTCCAAAAATATAAGTTGCCTGCTTTTTTGCTTATTCCTACTATTTACTGCACTTTTTATTGCCTGCATCCTACTTTTATACTGTATATAATGTGTACTAAACTACACTGTTATACTACAATTGTCTGCTTTACTGTGCCTGTTAAATTGAATTTTAATGCTGTTTTCACTGTTTAGAAAGCATTTTTGTTAGTTTCACTGTTTAAGTATTTACTGTTATTTTTTCACTATTTTTAAGCCATCTGTTCTGCTTATTCTGGTTTTCCTGCCAAGCAATGTTTAAATATCTGATCTGTTGACTGTTCAAAGCATTCTTTAGAGCATCGTTGCTGATTTTCTGCTAATTTAAACTTTTTTTAGTGTCTCAGTGATATTCTTCTACTGTTTTAAACATTTTTGACTGTTTCCCACTAAAATGAGGGTAGCTAGTAGCTGTAGCATAGTCCAGATACAGGTTAGCTGATTTGGAACTGTTTGTAGTGGTTTGTTTGTTCTGAGCACATTTTTCAGACCATCTTGGATTGGAAGGGTTTATTTACACTTTTGTGAGAGAATTGTGTGCATTGGGATCTGTCTGGTAAAGGGAGGTTAGTCTAGCGCTTGGAATAAGCATTCTCATTGGCCTTTTTGAATCTTTTAAAAATTATTTTCAAGTTTTTAGCTTCTGGTATTTAGGTTCATAGGTTGGTACGAGGCTATCAGCCGTAGGGCCTATACAAGCCTAGCCATAACAATTCCCTGACTATTTCTTCCCACAGTATTTACTTCCCTGGACCCCTGTCTAGCAGTGCGACTGACATGATCCCCGGGGTGAATTTCTTATCTCCCATCCAATCATCAAGGTTCCTTTTGAAGAGGGCCAAAGAGGCATTCTGCTTGACATGTATGGGCAGTCTATTCCAGAGTCTGGGGAGTCTCTGGGTCAGGAATCTATCCCTCTAGCATGTTTTGTTCATTGTGATGACAAGGTTTAGATCCCTGGAGCGTGGCCCTGCATTTGAGCAGGTTTATGCATGTTTGCACATTGCACAGTACCACACACTACCGTGCAGTTGTGTGCCAAAGCGGGACAGTTAAATTCAACAAATTTTCCTTAAATCCCAGGCAGAAATATCCATCCACTGAGCTCTTTTATGATTGATTCTGAAAAGCCACCCCTAGTGACAAGAGTCTTCAACTTAGCATTATAGACAGTTGGACTACCCTTGTTTTGCCTGCCATCCTTGTTGACTTAGGTCTCTTGAGGCAGTGTAGCAATTGCCTCATGTACGCAGACAACCCTCTACCGATAACATACTCTAGTACAGAGTGCAAGAGATGCATTTACACCAATAATCTAGAATCCATGCTCTCTCTCACTCAAAACAACAACACAGAGAAGGTTGTCAACTAACCCACTACTACATGTGCACATATAAATCCACATACACAGAGGTTCCCTCAAAAAACTTACTGAAACACCAGAGACCTCCAATACACAAGACTGCTACAACTAACACAATCCCCAGAGCACCCATGACACATAGCAACACCAGTGTCTCACTTACCAAGCCAGTAAGGTTTAACACTCAAAAAACACATTTTCTTGTCATTGTAGACTCAACAGTGAGACACACAGAAGTCCTACTCACCAGATTAGACATGGAGAAAGTCACAGTCAGCTGCCTGTCTGGTGCCAGGATTTGTCAGATCATGCATGCACTCACGTCTCTCAGCAACAAGAACTGTTTTCACTCCATCATAGTTCATGCTGGTGTGAATGACCTGAGATGTACTTCACTGGACTATATGAAGAGAGACTTGGTTGAGCTCTCTGAGTATGTGTCCCAGGTAGGTATGTCCCTAGCCTTGAGCAGCATACTGCCCTCACCTAGAATGATGCCACAGTATAAACAAAAAATGATTGCTTTCAATAACTGGCTCCGTTTTTGGTGTCATTCAAAGGGGATCCAAGTCCTGTCAACCTGGAAAGCCATGGTCGGCAAACTTCACTGCTTTGTCAAAGATGGTTTGCATTTGGCACCTCTAGGCTTTTGGCTGCTAGGAAAAGGCTCCTGCATCCCCCATAGTGCCTTTTTTAGGCAAAGTCTTGAAAACAACATTGCCAACATGAAATTAACCAATCAGAACAAAATAAGGGCCATGCTTCCAAATGCTAGGAGCTTAAACCAAAAACTGCACTCCCTGGAAGCCCTTCTATCACTAGAAGATGTAGATGTCTGTGCAGTCACAGAAACCTAGTTCAAGGTGACCACAAATGAACATGTGAAATCCAAAGGAGGCAGTGTTTCAATCTATATAAATTAACCTCCTGTCTAGTGAGACTGGACAACTCCATGGAGTTACTCCAAGTCCAGGTTACAGTGGGTAAGACCCCCATTCAAGTCATAACCAGTTATAGATCTCCCTCCTTGAGTCACTATGCCCACAAAGCCTACTTGACTAAATACACTAGTTAGGGGGAAATTTCAATTATCCTGCCATCAACTGGGAAACCTATGCTAGCCCTAACTCAATAGCACAAAATGTCCTTGACTTTGTTAATTCAAATGCCCTGGAACAATTTATCCATACCCCAATAAGGGGAACAAACATTCTGGATCTGGTACTAACTGACATGGCAACAGATGCACTACTGCAACAGTCGGACCCTCATTAGTTAAAAGTGACTAGAAATCAGTCACCTTTGAGCTGGCGCTAACACCAAAACTCACAAAGCGTGAAATCAGAGTAAAAAAATTCACCAAGGCAAACTATACCCTCCAAGGTGAAGGTATAAACGCCACCCCGAGCTGAAAGTGGTAACTATGCCAAAGCTTACACTAAAGCCTTGTACAATCACTTGCATAAGTGTATAGACTAGGATGTACCAGAAAGAATCAAAGCCACAGCCCCAAGTAAAAACAAGCTGTCGCGGTGGACATCCAGCATCAACAAACTTTACAATAAAAGCAAAGGCAAGGCCACAACAATGGAAAAGCACCCTCCTCAACCTCAACAGCGAAATAAGACAGCCTGTAAAATCCTCCGAGGGCTCCTCTGAGAGAAACCTTTCAAGTACAACCAATGCTAAACATAAGGCCTTTTACAGCTATGTATGTAACCTAAAAGGTAGGACCTAAGCATGTGCAGAACTAGTGGCCAACAGTATCACACATACTGACCCCACAGATAGCAAACTTGTAGCGGATAGGTTTGGTGAAAATTTCACTCCCTAATCCCCTCCTAACTTATAACAAACCTTCCCCAAACCCCACACCCCACCCTACATAATTGAAGAGCAGGTCCTCAAAGCCTTGTCCAAGGCAGAAAACACAACCTCTATGGAACCAGATGACATCCCAGACTGTCGTCCAAACAGGCTAAAACATGAACTAGCATCACCACTAAGTACCCATTTTCAATCGTAGCCTAACCACAGGCTTTCTTCCTGTAGAATGGAGAACAGCAACAGTTATACCCCTCCACAAAGGTGGTCAAGCAACAGATCCAGGGAATTACAGACCCATAAGCCTGAGCAGCCTCATGTGTAAGTCCATGGAATGTATCATTATGGACCTCATAACAAAAGACATAGGTGACTTCCAAAATCTGGATCCTACCCAATTCGGCTTTGTGAATGGGAGATCTTGTCTGTTAAATGTGGCAGATTTCTTTGAAAATGTAAACAAGGCCAATGTCGAGGGCAAATCTGTGCACACAGCATACCTCAACCTGGCAAAGGCTTTCAGCACAATCATACATTCAGGAATTACTGATAAACTTAGCAAACTGAATGCAAACTCCTTCATTGTAAGATGAGTTGCTAAATGATTCACAAAGCAGACACACACTATAAAAGTGGGTGACTCTACATCAACCATTAGATCTGTTACCAGCGGCTGCCACAGGGGTTAGTGCCGGGCCCACTACTGCTTGGTGTACACTTCTCAGCATTCCAGTTCAAAACTAAGGGGTTGTGGCTGACCAAGCTTGCAGATGCCTGCAAACTAGGTGCAATCACTGAATCCCCAAATTATGTCATTATACTCCAGGAGGGTCACCCATACACCACCAACTGGTGCATTAGTCACAGTCTCAAACTGAATGCAAAGAAATGCATCATCATTCACTTTGGCACAAACAATGTCCCCAAATACTATAAATCAACAACAATACCCCAAGTACCCATGAAGTGGTAAGGGACCTGGGATCACAAGCCGGCTGTGACCTTAACTTCAACCACCATGTGTCTACTGTAGTAAGGAAAGATTTCTACATAGCACACCTGATTAATAAAGGCATTACCTTGACAGCAAAAGAAGTTATAATGCCCCTATACTCTGCACTTATCCGGAAAATATATAATGCCCAATTTGCCATGTGCCATACTAAGCACCTGCGTCAATTAGAGAGACCTCAGAGGTTTCTAACAGAGAAGATCAAGGGGTTCCAGCATTTGCCTTATACAGACTGACTAAAGTCCCTGTCACTATACTCCGTATTGTACAGACTTCTTAGGGGAGACTTATGTATGGCCTACAGAGCAATCTGAAACCCTAACCTAATGAACTTGCTGCATATCCATAAATCAAACAGGACTAGGGCTAATATGGCCTGCCACTTAAATAGGACATCCTGGACAGGCAGATTTATCTCCCAGTGACTGCTGTGTCTTTGGAACAGGCTACCAATTCATGTGAAACAGAGCACATCTATGACACTGTTCAAGAGGAATCTGGATGAGTGGATGGGGGCACTGTAAATTCTTACGAGGGTTAGCACCCACAACCCTCCTGGATGTGGGCAGTCATCACTAAATGCAATCTTGGCTATGGACTAGAATTCTATGGTATTACATTGGGATGAAATGGCTAGGCTTAAAATGAACTCCTGATAGCCTAGTAATCTCCTATGATCCTATATAAAACAAATATATCTATATATGGGTCCCCTACAGATGATCTAACTTTTAAAAGTTCAACTTTCATATGGCCATGACCATATAGTTTCATTGTTTCATAGTTTAGTACTAGGCTATCTGCCCTGGGGCATTTCTAAGCCTAGCCATAGTGATGTGGCTTTCGCCACCCCATGAAATGGTACAAAAATGTACAGAATAGCTTTAGAATACTGTGCCTCTGTCTAGTAGTGACACAGTGAAGGTCCCCTTATATAATAGAATTAGTTTACTGTGCCCCTGTCTAATAGTGACACAGAGGTGACCCCTGGGGTAAACTTACGATCTCCCATCCATTCATCAAGATTTCTCTTGAAGAGAGTCAGTGAGGGGCTCTGCCTAACATGAACTGGGATTCTGTTCCAGAGCATGGGAAGCCTCTGGGTTATGAATCTATCCCTGCAGCATGTCCTATTCATACTTGTGCCGAGGTTTAAGTCTTTAGCTCTCTTGGTTCTGATGGATTTGGATTTTTTGAGGTGGAGCATGTCCATCAGTTCCTGATTGGACATGGCCTTGTACGTCAGGCACAGATCACCTCTGAGCAGGCGGTATGCTACTGAATAGAGCTGGAGTTTCTTTAGTCTTGTAGAATAAGACATATGTTGGAGACCCTTGATCCTCTTGGTGAGGTACTTTTGTGGTCTCTCCAGCTGCTGCAAGTGCCGGGTGAGGTACATACCAAATGGTGCATTGTACTCAATCATGGGTCTGATGAGGGAGGAGTATAGGGGTACAATGACGTCCTTGGCTCAGGATGTGAATCCCTTCATGATAAGGTGTGCAAGGTGAATGTCTTTCTAACCACTTTGGCAACGTAGGTGTCAAATGAGAGGTCGCTGTTGACTTGTGTCCCTAGGTCTCTGATTACTTTTTCCTTACTCAGTGGGTTACTGTCTATGTGATAATTTGTGGGTACTTTGTTTTTCCCAAATGATGACTATACATTTTTTGGCATTTAGTTTAAGGCCATGACTCCGGCACCAGTTGTCCGTTTCTGTGAGGCCTTTTTGTAGGATGTATGTGTCGGCTGGTGTATCGACTATGGCACCTAGTTTGCAGTCATCTGCGAACTTTGTCAGCCACAACCCTCCCATGTTTGCTTTAACATCTGAGAAATAAATGCCGAACAAGAGGGGTCTCAGGACAGATCCCTGTGGGACACCACTTGTGTCTGGCTTTGAGTCTGACATGGCTCCAGCGATTTTGACTTTATGGGTTCTGTCCTTTAGCCAGTTTGCAACCTATCTAGTGACATAAGGGTTTACATTTAAGCTGTTGAGCTTATCTATGATGCCTGAGTGGGGTATTGTGTCGAAGTCCTTAGCCAAGTCCAGGTAGGCTGTATGGACTGCTTTGCCCTCATCAATGGCTCTAGTGACTGTTTCGAAAAAGTCAACCAGGTTCAAAAGGCAGGATCTGCCCTTTACAAAGCTGAACTGGGTGGGATCAAGTGTCTGTAGGTCCCCAATGTCTCTGTTTATGACTTCCATAATGATTCTTTCCATAGCTTTGCAGACCAGGCTGGTTAAGCTTATGGGGCGGTAGTTCCCAGGGTCTGTAGAGGTACCCTCTTTGTGGAGTGGGACCACTGTTGCTGTACACCAGTGTTCAGGTACATATCCTGTAGTAAGGCTAAGGTTAAATAGCATTTTTATGTGCGGGTTTAGCTCCTCTTGGAGTTCACGTAGCACGCAACTCGGGATACCGTCAGGTCCCATTGATGCTGTGTTTTTAGCTTTGCTGAGGGCGGCTCTCACCTGGACATCTGAGATGACAGGGAGATTACATTCAGCTGGGATAAGTATTTCTTCTTTTGAGGGTGAGGGAGGGGAGAAATTTGCACTGAACCTGTCTGCCAGAATGTTGGCAATGTCTGTGGGTTCAGTGTATTTTTTGTCGTTGTGAACTAACTCTGAGCATATCTGAGGGTTTCCGCCCAGGTTTCTAACATAGCTAAAGAAGGCTTTGTGGTTATCTTTAGTGTTCTTAGCGATTTTTCTCTCAAAGTTGGCCTTGAATATTTTTATAAGAGAACGTAGTTTTCTGCTAGTGTTGATCAGAGATGTCTTCCCTTTATGGGATTTTGCTCTGTCGTGCAGTAGCTTCCTTCTTTTGTTATACAATTTGTTAATGGCTGAGGTCCACCAGACAGGACGCTTGCCTTTGGTGGAGAGGGTCTTGGATTTATTTGGGATTGCATGATCCATGCATTCTTGGAGATGTCCATAGAAAGCATTTGTGAAGGATTCAGCATTGTGGGATGTGGTTTCCAGTGGCCCAGTGATGATCGAACTTTTAAAAGTTTAAATGTTCTGAACGGAGATCTTCATACAGCACGGAATGGAAAGACTTCCCTTTTCCTCATTGTAGTGCAATCTCAGAGTTGGTATATTTAAATAGTAGGGGGTGTGGGGGGTGTAGGGTAATTTTTGTGAGGTTCTTTTTCCTTTATTTATTAGGTTTTCAAACTTTTAAAAGTTAGATCACATGGTCTCAGCCATATGAAAGTCAAACTTTTAAAAGATCAATCATCGGTATTAGACCCCATTATATATATATATATATATATATATATATATATATATATATATATATATATATATATATATATATATTTTTTTTTTTTAATAGCAAATGAGCACAGAGGAATGTATTGTGAGTCAAGCAGGGTGGCCCGGGGGGGTATTTTAAACTATAAATTAAAAAAAATGTATATATATTATATATATATATATATATATATATATATATATGTATATATATATATATATATATATATATATATATATATATATATATATATATATATATATATATATATATATATATAAATATATATATATATATATTTTTTTTTTAAACAAAAAAAATTGAGAGAGATATATTAGGTAATATTTTAAATATACGTCCCGCGGCTTAGATAATATTAAAAAAAATATATAAATAAATACATTTCTATGGAATAACTAATATATATAAAAAAACACATGCACATATACAGTAGTGGCACACTAGCCATTGCTGGGCAGTGGGTGTTTTCCAGTTAAGCTTTTTACACTACACATCTGAAGGGTGAGTGCTCTCATATAGATATTATATATATATATATATATATATATATATATATATATATATATATATATACACACACACACACCTATATAACTATATATACAACTAGGTAATAATTCAGATACGGGAGTAACTTTTATATTAGGGGCATAGGGTGATAATAGATTTAAGGGTAATTTGGGGCAAACTCCTGTATTCTGCTCGTATACAGGATTTTATTAAATCCCTAAACAAATTCTTGGTTACAGCATGTCGTTCTATTAAAACAGGGTGAAGCAGTTACAACTTTATGCTAGGACATAGTTTATGATTGTTGGAATCTGTATGAATTTGTTGCATGTGATTTGCTTCTTATTTCATTGGAGTTGTTAACTGTACTATCTTCGGCAGTTAACGCATGCTTTAATTAATTAGGATATGTTAAGTAGTGGGGGCTTATAGCCTATCATGTTTCATTTTTAGCATTTTGGATTAATGTATAAATTAAAGTGGTGCTTATGTTGGTCATGTAGCTGCATCTCACCTTTGTGTTAGGTTGATTTATTATTGGGGTAAATTTGGGAGGTTGACAGCAGGGAATTCATTAAAATGTTTATTTTATGTTCTAGTGGTGGTTGTGCGTAGGTTAAATGGTATTACATAAATAATTGTATGATGGTATCTTTGGGCTACCCATTCCAGGGACCTAAATATGGCCTGTGATTTAACTAGGACATGCTGGAGGGACAGATTTATATGTTCCGCAAATGGGCTAGCCACCCAGTGGTGTAAACCTTGGCTCAAGATGATTGTCGTTGAAGTGACACCCCGACTCCATGTGCAAAATTGAAAAAAGGGGTTGAGGATGGATGCGTGGATCTTGGGTACAATGATTTTATATACTCAGGTTAAAATAGCCCTCTCCAAGGCCAAAAACACAGCATCAATGGGACCGGATGGAGTCCCAGGTTGCATCCTACATGAGCTCAAAGACAAACGAACCCCTCACCTAAACACACTGTTCAAACTCAGCCTTTCCACAGGCTACATACCCATAGAGTGGTGCACAGTATTCCACTCCAGAAAGGTGGAGCCACAACAGACCCCGGGAACTATCACCCTATAAGCCTGACTAGCTTGGTCTGCAAGGCTATGGAGCACATCATCATGGAACTCATTAACAGAGACATTGGGAACCTCCAAACACTGGACCCTACCCAGCTCGGTTTTGTTAATGGCAGATCATGCCTCCTAAACCTGGTGGACTTCTTTGAGACAGTTACCAAGGCTATAAATGAGGGAAAGGTGGTCCACACAGCCTACCTAGACCTCGCAAAGTCATTCAACACCATTCCCCATTCTGGTATTATAGACAAGCTCATCAGCCTGAACTTAAACCCCTATGTCACAAGATGAGTTGCCATCTGGCTCACAGACAGAACCCACATGGTGAGAGTTGTGGGAGCTAGGTCCAACTCTAATCTGGTTACAAGTGGCATTCCCCAGGGCTCAGTCCTAGGACCCCTCATGTTTGGTATATACTCTCAGAGGTACAGGCAAGCACAGGAGGACTTTTGCTGACCAAGTTTGCAGATGACTGCAAACTAGGGGCTAAAATTGACTTTCTGGCTGACACAGACATCCTCCAAAAGGGTCTCACTGAGATGGATATCTGGTGTCAAAATCATGGCCTCAAGCTAAATGCCAAAAAGTGTATAGTCATCCTCTTTGGAAAAAAACAAATTACCCACAAACTACCACATAGGTGGTAGTCCCCTAAATACGGTAGACATAATAAGGGATCCGGGGACCCAAGTAGATAGTAATCTCACCTTTGATAATCACATTGCCAAAGTGGTTAGAAAATCCTTCTACATGGCCCACCTAATCACAAAAGGTTCGCATCTAGATCAAAAGAGGTCATTGTGCCCCTCTACTCATCACTCATTAGACCCATCATAGAGTACAGTGCCCCATTTGGGATGTACCTTACAAGACACCTGCAACAGCTGGAAAGACCACAGAAGTACCTCACCAAGAGGATCACTGGCCTCAAACAGATGCCCTATGCAGCTCGACTGAAGAAACTCCAGCTGTACTCGGTTGCATACCACCTACTCAGAGGTGATCTCTGTCTGACATACAAGGCCATGTCCAACCCAGAATTGATGGACATGCTCCACCTAAAGAAACCCTTATCCCATCGAGCCACATGCTGTAGAGATCTAAAACTCACCACAACAATAAATAGGACATGCTGGAGGGATAGATTCCTGTCCCAGAGACTTCCCATGCTTTTGAACAAAATTCAAGTCTACATTAGGCAGTGCTCCTCGCTAAAACTCTTCAAAAGAAACCTTGACGAGTGGATGGGAAACAGAAAGTTTACCTCGGGGATCACTTCAGTGGCTCTGCTGCACAGAGCAAAGGGAACTAATCTAAGGGGCGGCGAAAGCCAACACATTCTGGCTAGGCTTATAGCCTAGTACCTACCTATGAACCTATGAACCTATAATAAAGTTGCAATGTTAGTGTCAAACTTTATTAATTTTTAGGCGTGACATTTCGGGTAACCGGTAGTATATATTGTTTACCTCAGGATTTGATTATTTGGTCATACACATCCTTGGTTTTTGTATAGAGCATGCCATGGCATTCTGGACCTCCCGCAGCAGCTCAGCTAGTTTTAGGCACAGTGGCATTTTTCAATGAAAGTATGAGCAGGGAAACATCTTGAGGGCTAAACATTCTAGAATTTCACAGCAGCACAGCATCCAAGCATCCCACCTTTTAATATTTACTGGAACTTTGCAGGGTTCTGAGTTGATCATACCCCCCACAGTTTTTATTTGTTGTGTATTGTCCCTGTGCTAATTCTTTCTGTTTTTCAGGGTCACCCACAGTGCAGTACATTAAAGAGAGATGGTTGCATTTATTGCAGGAAGAACAAGGCTTACAAATGGTGGGGACAGCTGAGTTGAGCCTGAATTCCAGGAGGAGAACTTCACTGAATCTGAAGGCCACCACAGGTGAAGGACCACCAAGTACAGCAGTTACTTTGGAGATTCTTGGGTTCCAGTAAAGTACAGGTAGGAAACATCATGAAATTACAAGGTTTGCTGAACTTTGCCTGTAGCTGTTTGTTCACCTCTTTGTACGTAGGTGTTTTCTGTGCCAATAAACTTCTACTTTACATTTGTTGGGAAGATCATGTCATCCAAAGGGAGTTTACCATGATTTGGTTAAAGAAATCCAACTCCGATCAACTTGGCAAAGGTCAGCAAGTGTGCCTGGACAAGACCAATGGGCTAGTCACTTGCCCTGTGCATTGGCTCAGTTTGCTATTCAATATTACCTCCTTAGAGAAAAGGCTTGGTTTTCATGCAGGCCTTGGCCAGGCTTTTTAACCTATCAGAGATTAAAGCATTTCTTAGGCAGGCCTTGGCAGGGAAAGGAATTCACCCACAAAGTTACTCCTCCCATTCTTTTCAGATAGGTTGTACCTCAAACTTGCCCATGGAAGGGCACTCTCTGCAGGTCATTCAAAGAGTGGGAAGGTGGGTCTCTGATGCCTTTTTATCACACATCCAGCATTCATTTTTATTTCTTTTGCAGGGAAGGAGGAGATTTGGCTCTTGGGCCATTCTTTTATTCAGGCAGCATCCATCTGTCTGATCCTTGGCCCACCTGGCTGGTCACTCAAGTTCCTTTGATAGCAACCAGTGGACAGTGCATTCTTTTGGTTTCCCTGGTCTTAGTTGGTTTTGTTTTTGGGAAATCTGGCATGAGATTAAAATGGAAGAAGCCTTGCCCAGCATTGTGATAATTCAGCTAGGGAGAAATGATTTGGGTCAAGCACATAAGAAGATACTTTTGGCCAGAATCTTATCTGATATAGACCACTTGTGCCAGCTATATTCAAAGGTAGCTTTCTTTTGGTTTGTTAGCATTTCTAGACTGTTCTAGAAGGGCGCTAGAATGCCTAGTGCCATTGAGAGAACCAAGTGTTTTATCAACCACAGAGTCAACTGGGCTGCTAGCCAAATTGGTTTTCAGGTGATCGAGTACAGTTATATTGACAGACTGAAATCTGATTTCTTTGATTTTGGCAATGTTCATTTAAATAACATGGGTTTTGATTTCCTTAATTTGAATATGTTTGTTGCTATTCAAAAATATTTCAAAGTTTCTTTCATAACTCAGAATGTATTTGCAAGACCACTGATTTGGGGGGAATGGCATGCCAGGTTGACAGCAGCCTTACAGCTTCACTCCTCTTGTGTTCCCCCTTTTCCTGTTTAGCAGCCTTGGCTCTCTTCAAATTGGACTCAGATTTGACTGTTGGCAACATCAAGGGGGAATGTGGCATGTAAGTATGAGTTAAATGGGTTTGCCACCAGGTCTGAAGTAGCTAGGAATAAGCACCCGATTTTCTTTGAAGTGAAAGCCTGAACAGGCAGATGTATGCCAACCAGCTTGAAGTGACAGTTTCATGGTATTTGTTGATATGTTGCATATGAATTGATTATGGTATCACTACTGGTTGTCCTTGACTGTTTTATAATAAAAGGTCGCAAAGCCAGTCTGGTGTGTTTTATGACTTGGCTCAGTGGACATTTGTATCTGTTCCATTTCTTTTAACAGTCAACAGTTACACAATGGAAATGTTATCACTGAACATGTAATAATCACAGATCTCATAACACCCCAACCTGATTTTTTGTCAGAACGTCTGTTACAGTAAAAAGACTTATACTCTGAAAGAACTGGTTTCCAGTCATTGTTCTCTAAATATGTTTCACAAAAAGCAACATCATTCTTCTGGGAATGCAGCAAATGTTCCGATAATTGTAATAATAATAATAATAATAACAATAATAATAATAATAATAACAATAATAATAATAATAATAATAACAATAATAATAATAATAATAATAATAATAATAATTAGAAACTATTAGTAGTGCTACAAGAATTATTAGCCAGCATAGATACATGAAATGTTGCTGTCTCTGAATCATTAAATTTCTGACGTGGAAAAGATCCCATCTTGTGTTAGTCAAATATTGCAATATATCTGCCAGAAAAATTCTCTTCCCTTGGCTTGAGAAGTGCATTTTATCCTGTCTAAATACATGCTTGCCCATAAATAGACATATTCTCTACACATTTCCACTGTTTAAAATGGGCCATTTTTTGTGTAGGTCATACTTCTCAAACTCTTAGTTCAAGAAATTTGGACAAAGCCTAAAATAATGGGGAACAAAGATTCAAAAATAGGGACAGATATTAAATATTACTCCCATAAATTTAGAAAGTTACTAGGGCAACAGAATTTGTGTTAGTGTGTATTTTCTGAGAGAAATAAAGTCTAAAACTCAAATGTATTTCAATATTTAATGATTTCAGTCATCAATTATTTGCTAGAAAATCATAAGTTTTATGAAGAGCAGACCAAAAATATGATTGGAAATCTAGGCAGTTGAGAGGTATTGTGTAGGTATTTACCACAAAAATCCTTTCATTCATACTGACCTGACTCTCCTTTCTATATTTAATTTGTGAAAAACATGTCCTAACACTTGTGTAAGCTATACTATCTAAGATGACTATAAGTTCTTTAACAGTCATTGTCCTTTAAGATGAGATAATTTATACTGACACGAATAAAAACAGTTCCATACTTCCTTACATTAAGGCATGCTGATGTCCTACTCACATTCTGTATTTTTACTCCTGGCAAGAATAACACTAGTTGATGTTCATTATCCCCACTGTGAATGTAAGTATCAGTTCCTCCAATAATTGAATCTCCAATTACTAGTACATAATTTCTAACCAGATCTGAAGAATCGCCCACATCTTATTCAGTGATGTCTCCTATATCAGTTGTTAGAAAGGAATTATCTTCATCATCATCAGTTTTATTAATCCAACTGTTTTAATTACTTGTTTCATTTGCAAGCATAAAATTCTCATCCAGCTGTTTGTACTTCTACAGTGTGAGTCATGCTGTCAGCTTCCCGCTTTCTCTTTTTTTACAGTCATGTTCTTCAATCTTTCAAAATACAGTTTTGATTTCTTCCTTTTATCTTGCCCCTGGCCTTTTTTTCTACCTTCTCTGTTGCTAAAAATATACTATTTTCTGTAGACTATGTGTTTTCTGATTGAACAATGTTCTTGCTCCCTCTAATCTGTGTGTTTTATAAATAAGCACTGCTCTTTTTAATATATATTCTTTTTGTATTATTGACATTAATCAGTTTATTTTTCTTCCTAGTCAATTGTTATAAACTTCTGCCGTTCCTTCCCTTTTTATTCTCTTCTACATCCTGGTGTCAGAGTTTCAACTAGGAGCTGTGGCAGAAAGGAAAGAATGATCTGGACCACTCATCAGTTTCCAGAGTTAAATCCTAAACAATCTCATTGAAAGTGGATCACTTACAAGTGGAGGAACATGAGGGTAAAAAACTTGATTAAAATGTACTGTAATTACACTAATAGAAAATATCATACTGGGCAGTAAAATGATGGGTATGTTGTGGTAAGGAAAGAAAAAATCTGCATTTTCAGCATATATAATTGTGGAAGAAAAAAGAACTCAGCAGACGATAGACATATGTATAGAATAAAAAGAAAATATTCTACCTGAGGTCGAAATGGTAAAAGCACAAAACCAAGACAAGGCAGTTGGGTATTACAACGTTTAAACTGATGTCAGAAATCTAGTGGATAAGAACAGGACAATCTGCTAATGGAAAGGGGCATGAGGTAGTTAAACAGTGAAAATAACTCCAGACTCTAAGATAAGACAATAAATTAAAAATGTCTGCTCAGAGTTATACTCAAATCCATTCCTAGTTGGGTCAGCTCCATAGACTACTCCATTCATCCATTAGAAAACATTTCAGAAATGGAAGAAGAAAACCAGGCATTATATAGAATAAAACTTAATAAAGAGCTGCACCTGAGGAAAATACTAATCAAGGGATTAATGTTCTTACACTAGAATATTTTTAATTACAGAAAAATTGCCAGATACTACTGCAAAGACTAAAATAATAGTTCTAGAAGGAAAAGAAAATCCATTGAACATGCTTGGGTTTTTGCCTCTATACTTATTCAATCCTGAGGCTAAAATTTTAGCAAAAATATTAATTATACAACTGGATAAAGTTCTCCACAAAATCATAGAACCAGGCCAGGTTTGTTTTGTTCAAGGGAGGCAAATCTGAATCATGTGGTGGACCTTAGCAACTTGTATCCAAAAATATGAAGGAAAGAGAAATCAAGCAGGGCAACTTTGTTTAATAAAAATGTGGCTCTCCACTCTTTGGATTGGAATTTAATGAAATATTACTAAAGAGTTATAGATTTGATGAAAATTTCCTAACTTTGAGTTCTAAGTACTCATCAAGAGACTAGCATGCAATGTTGTTATGAATATGGCTCTCTCAGGAAAATAGTATTTTCAGAGGAGTGAGGTAGGGAGGTCTTCTTTCCCCTGGGACTTTGTCTTCCAGAAAAGTGTTAACTGGCAATATTATATGGATTTTTCAAGTTCTAGAACATGACATAGGTCTTGGTATTTTTACTTTTTCCAGTGACTACACTGACACCACCGCAGGGCTAGTATTAAAATACTTAAAGAATGTGTAGAATCAGCAGGCTTCAAATGCAGTGAATTGAAAGCTGCAGTGGCAACAAAGGAAGGGGCCCATGCATTCCCATTTGAGAAGACCAGTTTCCTACTAACCACAGCATGGAGGTAAATCATACATATGAGTCTACTACAGAGAAGGACTTGATGAAACTAAAATTATTTATAAGCCTGGCATTGTAGAATTGCCTGTGAAGTTTGCGTTTCAACTCCCTGGTGTGTTCCCTGACCAGCAGGGCACCAGTTTTGTTATTTTCTTCATTATTTTGTGGGGTGTGTATGCTTAGAGACAGGCAAAATTTAGACATCTTTGGAGGCTTTCTCCCACTATATTACAAACAATTTTAAGCAGTTTATACCACTTTCTAGGCTTCAAAGTGTTATTGTGACTAAGCAATACGTGTTTTAACTTTCTGGTGTGTTTCGTAGATAGGTTACAATCTCTCCTGGAAGAAAATGCTATCTTCCAATGCTGTGATTGATGTTGTCAGTCACTTAGAGATAATATACGCAATGAATACGCTTCTCCTGCTGCTTTAGAGCCTGAAATCGATAACATCCTTAAAGAGGTAGGCTGGGATGATACAAATTCTGTTACTTAACATGATCTTGGTAGGACAGAATATATTACTCATACCGTGAATAGTGGTTTCAATTACACATGTACAACTTTTAAGAAGATTCCACTTTCAGTAATGTGTTCCAAACAGAAATTGTTGTTACGTATGCTCAAGAAAATTCAACTCAAACAGACTGAAGGTTTTCAAGCTATATCTAGGGCAGGCTTTCCATTCAAATACTCAAACGCTGAAGAGTTTGAGCACTTGGATTATCTGCTGCAGAGTCTGACAATGAGCTTTTCCAACATTGTCACTGTTTAGGTGCACAAAACTGAGGTAGAGTGGGGATCAGGGAATCTGGCCTTTTCTCTACTGTACAGTGATTTCAGAGTAGGTACATGCATATATATATATATATATATATATATATATATATATATATATATATATATATATATTTATTTATATATATATATATATATATATATATATATATATATATATATATATATGTGTGTGTGTGTGTGTGTGTGTGTGTGTGTGTGTACATCAGCACAGGATGTGGGGAATGCAGGGGAGCTTCTCCCCTGACAATTTTTTTTCACGTCTACTTGATTTGAAGTTTTGTGTGTTTGAATCTTTGTGATTAAAATGGTTTTCATCTGTGTCTTATTGTTCAACCTTTGTATTGTTTGAATGTTGCACATAGACTCCTAGGAAGGACATAACAATTCAACTATCTTTAATCGATAATGATCTGAATGTGGCAGATCACATAATGAATATTTTCATGATAAACTGCATAATGATAAAAATGTAGAGAGATGCAGAAATTCTAATTACAGCAATCTTTACTTTATAAATCTAGTTATTCAAACAAACTTTGTTGCATTTCATTTAAATTCTGACAATGAAAAGAGAAGCCATGGTGTCTGTTCTTGGTCAGGTGACTATAGTAGCTGAATCTCATATGCTGATTCAGCTACCAGACAGTTTTGACAAATGTAGCAACTTTACAGGTGCTGTCCTGGGTACTCATTGCAAAAGTAACTACAGCAAAATATGTAGGAATAATAGAACCAGCAGGCATGGTAGTTCCAAACATTTAACTAGAGAAAAAAGTTAAAAGGAATTTCCAGTTGGAGTGTTCGTGATAGGTGACTCCATTATCAATAAAACACTTAGACCAGTATCAGATGACAGAAGGAAAAAGGTTACTGTTTCTTGTATATGTGGGTGCAAACTATCTAACATATATGCAGCTCTCAAAAAATGCTTTTGGGTAACAGGCCTTCGGTGTGTTAATCCTTGATGGCTTAAATGATGCGAGCCTGACTGTCTTTTTTCATCTGTATAAAGCGGTCGAGGATACTTTTCCATTATGTCAAATTAATCAGATGAATTTTTGTACGAATGGCAGTCTAACCTCTCAAACATGATTATCAGTTTACAAAGGCTCAGTCACGTAATAAATGGTTGGGAAATGTCTGCAATGAACACAATGTTAGTTTAATAAAATTATGGAAAGAGTTCCTTTGTAAGGCACAGCGTCTTGACAAGAATGGTTTTCATCCTAGTTACTCTGTGGGCAATACTTTGAGTATGAAATTCAGTGATAACAGTAATAATGTCTTTAAGGTCCATCAAGTAAATACCTGAAGAAAAGTATTACCCCCCCCTTGACAGACAGCCAACATAAAAATTATGCAAAAAAAAAAAAAAAAAGTCCAGGTAAGAAGTTAATGCTGACACTGCAAGAGTGCCAGGTTTTGGTAATGGTACAAATCTATATTTTCCAGAATTAGTGTAGGAAACTTTGTTAGGCTCCTTGCTATTAGCATTGCTACACTAATATTTGCCAAACATTAAGCCATATTTACTAGGTTGGTAGCCAGGGTAAAATGACACTGCCCAAAAAAGCCACAATATGGGCACGGAATATCTTAATCATTAGAGAAAAGAACCAATGAGATAGGTCCAGGTCACTGCTGTAAAAAATGTAGGACTGCCTTCCATCTCCCTTCAGATGGGCATACATTGGGCCCCCCTCAGAGTGACACCAAAAACTAAGCCACTTTAAGTCAAACATCTTTTGCTAATGTTTTAACATCATTCTCCTCACAGGATCACACAAATAACTAAGCTGCTTATTAAAGTCAATCATTTTTCTTATTTAGTAAGACCATTCTTGTTGGTAGTAAGATACTTATCAAGATTATTTTCCTTACAGTCTTAGAAACAAATATAGAGAGCTCAGTCGTCTTCGTACAGCCCACGGGAATACATTGCAAGTTATCTGCACTCAAGTGAACAACGACAATGTCATTTTCACACTTGGGAAGAAGGGACTTAAGTGCTGTTATGATTTCCAGTAGCTAATTTTAAGGATTTCTTCCTCCCTTATCTCATCTTGTCATAACCTTACTTACAGCCTCTCATATATCCTACTTCCCTCTTCTTTTTGCATCTTATTTATTTTTATTTAACATTTGTTAACTAGGAAAGCTCGACTTGGAACAAAGCCAATTTTTAGCGGAGGCTCGGGGAGAAATGCTCCAGATGCATGTCTTTGTAACGTGGGAGGAAACCAGAGCACCCAGAGGAATCCCACACAAACACAGGGAGGACATGCAGACTCCGCACAGAAGGTACCCCAGCCGAGAATCAAACTGGAGAACCTCTTGTTGTGAGGTGACAACGATACCGCTACACCACTGCGCCATCCAGCAGTGACGGTTCTTAACTTTTCTACACCTGTTCCCTCTGTATGCTTCTCACCCTTTCTTTGTCTTTTCCTTATGGTATACTTTCCTGCAAGTATTCTCACTTGCCCCTTTTAATGTCGTCATACCTCTCTATATAATAATAAGCCATCTCAGTCATTATCGCCAGATCTTATTCATAAAAGTGGTAAGTATAATTCCATTTTTCCATACATGTTTTGTCATTGTAGACGGCTTCTTGAACTAAATGTTGTAGCATATTCTTGCTTGAGTAAATACGTGTGTATAAATATACTAGTCACTCAAGCTGCCTGCAAATGGAGAGATAGTACACATTAACACAATAAACAAAAATAAACATATAAAGGAATGAATGAATAAATAAGTAAAGACAGTGGGCTATTAGCTTAGCCACGCTCATGCTTTTGAGTGCTGCATTAGTGTTCTACATTATGAAATCCCCTATAACGAGTTCATTATTATGGCGATTGCACTGCAATTGTAACCTGGAGAGTTTGGCCAAATTACTTTGATGCATCTGAATGCGCAGTACTCTTAAAACACCTCAAATTTGATAGTTTACAGTTTTAATTGATAGCATTGCCTAACCATATTAGAAAAACAGCTGGTAGAAACGGCATTTATGCTTTTATTTTACAGTTCCATTTTGATAAGAATTGCCAAACTTTAAACCTGCACGGTCTCTGCTTGTTTGTCTGTATGCTATTATGTACTGGGCAAAGCTACCTGACTGCAGCTAATATGTGTGTGTTCTACTGAATTTTGTTTTCCTGCAACTAGTTGAACCACTGTTTATTTTGGACATTTTACTTTGGATTTCCAACTGTTCAACTGTTAGTAGGCTTATACTGTTTTACTTTATTGTTGTTTATGGCAACCCAATGCATAGTATGGTTTCTCTAGTGTTCCTACTAAGATTCTTGATGTATTTCTGTGGACCTTGTTACTAGATCAAATTGTTCCCCAGCCTGTTACAGTACGATATCTGTATATACTCGATTAAGGTGTGTACATTGATATTACTTTTAGCTTATACCTAACACTCCTTTCATTTTCATTTTGTTTTCTAAATGGATGATTTTTATTTTCACTACAGCTCTTTCTCTCTATCCAAACGTTCCACGCTCCTCAACCTTGCATATCCTGAACTAGGAAGCAAATCACACTGCCTGAAGTAAAGGAACCCAGTAAATACTCTCTTACTGCCTCATCTAATCTACCTCAAATCCCTGTACCTTCCAAGAAAGGAAGTCTGAAAGTATGTAATTTTTCCTACAAACCTGACTACTATGTGCTTATAGTAATTACTACTTGCTAGCAGACTAAGGTACACTTCCAAACCTAGGTTAGCCAGCAGCCTTATCCCCCTCTCTACCATCTGGTGTGTCACTCTCTATATAAATTTTATTGTACTGCCTGCAATTCTGTGTCTCCCTATATAGTCTTTTTTCTTTCCAGACATATATGAATCTCTTTCTTATCTTTTTCCTTACCCCTCCTTAAGGCCATTCCCTCTGCCTAAATCTTTTCCCTCTCACTTCTGCTATCATTTCCCCTTAGTAAACTGTCTGTCTCTCTTACTGCCACCACTATAGCATTTTCTTGACTTTATTCAGACCAGTAAACTTATCTCTCCCTCTATCTTTAAGCATTTCTCTGACTGATTGTTTTCTCACTTGATGCCAAACACTCGTCTTGTCTCTACCCGCTCCGTTTGCCCTGCGGGCTCACTCCGCTCCCCTACCCTACCCCCAAATCCCACCCACCTCCATTGCATTTGACCTTATACTTCCTTAACCACACCCTCAGCCCTAATCTACCAATTACCTCTCTTCACAAACTCCATATCAATTAACACACCTGTTCACCTTTTACTTAGCCATAACCTTCCACACCCACTCTTATCTATTTTCCCTAAGCACTCCACTTAATCATAACTACACTTCAAAATTTAGTTTTCTTTTTTTAGCCAAACCTCCACACCCAACACCTCTAACTATGTATAATCATCATCAGCCTTTTTTCCCCAACATTCTTTTCTTATCCATTGGGCTCACCTTATTACTTACAACTCATTGCCTTACTTCCTATGAATTCTCAGCCTTTGCTACATTTTTTCATGTCCCAAGACAGACTCACCCTTTCTCTCCTAGCACCTCTCTTACACACTGTAACATAACATCCTATTCATCCTTCATTCTACCACAGTTTCACAGACTAACCCATATTAAATACCTACAAATGAAAAAAGGACACCTCTCTCTTTATAAATTGTTTAAACTATCACTTAATCCTCATAACTGCTTACTTCTACATGGTCCTAATTTCTCCACCCCAAATACTCTATTAGCCCCTACTACCACTCCCCTAAATGTCCTAAAAAGCCCTAACTCTCTACTTATAGGTCAACTCAATATAAGAAGTGTTAATAACAAAATATCCCAACTACATGCCCTATTAGACATCTATTCCTTTGACATCTTATGCCTTACTGAAACATGGCTTAAACCTACAACGAAAGATAATAACATTGTCCCTCCAGGCTATCACATTCTCAGACTAGACCGTTTAAATAAAAAGGGAGGTGGAGTAGCAATACTGTTCAAATCTGAACTGAAGATCACATCATTAGATATGCAACCTCCTCCTCCTAATAACTCTGAAATTTTAACCTCAAAGCTCCAAATTAATGCTAAAAAATCAATATACATTATCTGCTCTTACATCCCCCCTGGGAACAATATTAGTACTCTCGAAAATACCCTAAACTGGCTTTCAATATCCCTACCACAAGAAACCATACTCCTTGGTGATGTTAATATTGATTGGAATAGCTGTACATCTCCCACTCCCACTACGCATATAAACCTCTTTGGCTTCCACCAAACCATTACCTTCCCAACCAGGATCCACAAACCTAACAAAAAACAAACTACCTTAGATTGGATTCAAGTAAATAAGGACCCCCATCTTTATCAAACAAGTATACTCCCTGACAATATTAGTGACCATTCTCTTACTTACATCGCTAGGCAAAAGACCCACTTTCATAATCTAATAGCTTTTAGAACTACCAGAAACAAAAAATATTTCAACCCAAGTAATTTTCAAGCTGAGCTTAAAGCTTGCAACTAGTCACCCCTAAAATACCTACCTCTTCACACAGCCATTTCACACTTTAACAAAACATTCTTGCAGATCCTTGAGCAACATGCTCCCACTTGTACTGTCAGAACAAAAAATAAACCATCCCCCTGGCTGTCTAAGGACACAAGGCTAAACATCCAATTAAGGAACAAACTCTGGTCCAAATGGAGAAAAACTAGAAACCCAATAGATCACCTAAACTTTAGACAAATTCGTAATTCCACAAAAAAATCCATAATCCTTGACAAAAAAAAACTTCTACCTCAAATTCCAACAAAACCAACAAAATAATCCGCAACATTTTTGGTCAGGTATCAACAAATTACTCCACCCAGGACAGTCCAAAACTCATACCCCCTCAAACCTAACCCAAACCTCTCCCAGCCATATAGCCAACACCTTTAATAAATATTTCTCTGAAACAGTCCAAGCACTAGCAACCACCTTACCACCTACTTCCACCATTAAATTTCCCTCACTAACCAAATTACCCCAGCCCTTTAACCTTCAACCTGTCCCAACATCTTTGATACACTCCTTGCTTCTTAAACTAAAACCATGTACACCATCAGCTGGCCTGCTCCCAGCTGAATTCCTGCAAGTCGCAGCTGGTGTACTTGCCTACCCTATTTCTATCCTAATAAAGAGAACCATCTCTGAATCTTATGTCCCATCCATCTGGAAAATCTCCCATATCATCCCTCTGCATAAGGGAGGTACCTCAAATGAATTACCTAACTTCTGCCCAATAGCCCTTCTCTCCCCCCTAGCAAAAATTATGGAGCGATGCATCCATCGGCAATTACTTCAGTATCTCCTACAAAACAACCTTCTAGTTGACTGCCAGCATGGTTTCAGGCCTCACCATAGTACCACAACTGCTCTTCTATCCTTTACAGATAGCATTAATAAAAACAGGAATACTAACCTTCTGTCTTCTGCTCTTTTCATAGATCTCTCAAAGGCCTTTTATATGGTTAACCACCAAATACTATTAAGTATACTTGAATCACTTTCCCTTGATCATCAACTAGTAAAATGGTTCCAATCCTACCTTGAAAACAGGAAACAAGCAGTCCTCTGGGAAAACAATCTATCTTCTCAGCTTCCTATCACCCTTGGAGTCCCTCAAGGATCCATTCTTGGACCTCTCCTTTTCACAATTTTCATTAATGATCTAAAAACTTCCCTTCCACAAACTACATGCATACAGTATGCTGACAATTCAACTCTGGTATGTGCTGCATCCTCCCCTGCTGAATTACAGGCTAACACACAAACTGTCTTTACTCTAGTGGAAAACTGGTCCATCAACGTTGTCTCCTCCTGAACCCTAAAAAAACTAAATTACTGCTATTTACTCCCACACAGAAATCCCCCTCTATCAATTTCACAGTAAAATCAAACAATGGCACATTAATAGCCCCTGAAACCACCACCAAACTCCTTGGTGTATTAATAGATAACCATCTCACCTTTGACTCACACATTAACGCTAGTATTAAATCAGTAAATAGAAAACTTGGATTCCTCTACAGAATCAGACCATTTCTTACAGAGTCAGCAAAGATCTCTATTGCCCAAACCCACCTTATTTCCACCCTACTCTATGCCTCACCTATATATACCAACCTATCCAAAACTAATCTAAATAAACTAGCAACCACCTATAACAACATAGCTAAATTTGCCACTGGTACCCCCTTCCGTACTCACCACTGCCTTAACCTTAGACATCTCGGATGGCTGGAAGTACAAAACCAACTAGTTTACCAGCAACTTATTTTTATTCACAAGATTTTACATCATCCTTCAAACACTCCCATACTATGTAACCTAGTAAATTCTTATAAAAACCTTCCTACCCTAAGATCAGCTAAAAAACTACAAGTTGCCACTACCAAATCCTTTAACAAAGCTGGCGACTGCCTATTCTCTAATGCAGTTGGCAATTCCTGGAACAAACTTCCAACTGAGATCACATCCCTTACTTCCACCAACCTTTTCAAGAATCAGCTGAAAAACTTCATTAAAACCAAATGGCTTTGCCCCTGCTCTCAGCCTGACTGATACTTATTTCTCCTCTTTCTACTCTAACTTTCAAACTGGATTTCTTTTTCTGAAACTCCTCTACCTTCCATATATGGCATGTTTTAAACTTCTTGCTCTCTTTTTTGTATCTCCCCACTATGCTATTTTTATGCTTACTGAAACTGAACTAGAACTATTTTTTTCTTTTTTGGCTGTCAGGAAAGAAAAAACATATATATATTTTTTTTACTGGCAATCAATTGTTTACTCATGTAATTATTCTTGTATTTAACTTTTTTCCTTGGAGACTATACAATTATTTTTTTTGTAATTGCTATTTCTTGCGGATTATTTGTATAAATGTTTTCTTTTTTCTGTCCTTGTTATTGTCTCGGAGCTTTTCTCCTCGGGCCTCTACTGAAAATGGACATATATCCAATTAGACTAGTCCGGTCAACAAATGAAAATAAATAAATAAATAAAATAAATCTTGTTTGTTCTGGTGGTGGAAGGAGATGTGCTTGGTATGGAATGTATGTTAGTATGTTGTTGAGATTTTTGCTGTGGTGCAAGCATCCTTATTGTTGTGTCTAGAATGTCTTTAAGGTTTTGAAAGTGATATTGACTCATCTCAGCTCAGGAAGTTTTTGTATTTGTCTTGCAGGGTGTATGGATGGTACTAGTATAAGTCTGAATCACCAGTGTGTATGAGATGTGTATGTCAGGTTGTATCAAGTTTTGTACCTGTCACAGTTGGAAATATTATGTGGCAATAGAAAACGGCTGCATTGTTTGATATCTGGTCTTACTGCATTGCTTGTTTCTAATTTCCAATCTGTTATAATATTGACTCTATTGATCTATAGTTACGGCTCTTGAAACTTCTGGGATAAACTGTCTGATATTCTTTAATTGCTCATTTCTAATCACTTTATTTTTCCAGCCAACCTTTTAAACTTTTTCTGCTAGCACTACTAGTTATTTGTGCCCAGGTTCTACAGTAGCCGCATCCCAAATGTTTGTGTCCTGAATCTCTTGTACTCACATCCCATATTGTCACCATTTTCTTCAACCTATCCATTATATCCTTCTGTATTATACAAAACGTAGGGTATTAAACTATCCTGTTTTGTCAAGTCCCTTTGGCTGCACTGGTCAATATAAAATCTCATTCTGATCATTTCCATTTGTAGCCAGCCTACTAGCTCTTGGTGCTTTTAATCAGTATAGCAACTGTTGCTTGCTTACTGAAAACCATTTATTACTGACACTCAATCATTCAGCATGTGACAGCTGTATCTATTGAACCTGCAGGCTAATTTCTCACCTGCAAACCCA
Organism: Protopterus annectens; assembly: GCF_019279795.1. Taxonomy (NCBI): domain Eukaryota; kingdom Metazoa; phylum Chordata; order Ceratodontiformes; family Protopteridae; genus Protopterus; species Protopterus annectens. The sequence continues at coordinate 1,033,359,750 of NC_056739.1, read as the reverse complement.
TTTAGTAAGTACCAGACACAATTTCAAACAGAATAGATTACCTCCACTATATATCATCCTATAAAGAGATTAAGAGACTACTGCCTAAGCCTCCTAGACAAAGGAATAAGAAACCTCAGCCATTTATCCACACTACAATACCTTCCCCCTCATTCTGCATCTCAGTAGTCAGTACCCATAACTATAAGAGTCACATAGATGCTGTTTTACTAAAAATTGTCTGTACATCTATTGCCATGGGTTTTGAATTTTGCATTAAAACACTGTTGCCCCCATAATGCCTTTTTATACAAAGTACATCTCATTGAAATTATAGTCTAATAATGTCTGATTCAAATCACATTAAGGTAGAACTACTCAATGTCAGACTATTAATACAAGTGTCCAAACCTGAGATACTAGTATTGCCTGTCAGATAGGACACCATCACCCCTCAGCTGATTCACTGTGACCCCAAAATTTGAACTTGTAGATGTCTGAATTACCCTTAACAAGATTCATTTTCATTTTACCTGGTGTCATATATCTCAGTCCATGTGCACAGCTGACTAAGATAGCTACCTTAATTTCCAATCTGAAATCCCCATTAAATCCAGTACATTTATACAAGGGTACTTATCAGTAAACTGGATAACCTATACTACAGTGATAGGCATGTCCATTGCTTTCCTGACATTACAAATGCTAACTCCCTTGTAGAAAAAGCTAGTCATCCTGCTGGGGCTCCAATACTCTTCCTCTTGCCCTTACAAATATGGCCCTTTCTTGCACACCTACATATTTATCATAATAGCTATAGTATGCCAGGTAATATTTGTACAGTCTTCCTCGTCAGCAAGACTACTGTACTTCCTTCTAACAAAAATGATGAGATACTGGCTCTTGTATTGTTAGAGTTTAGGGGGAGTGTGCTGGTAAAACACTTAGCATGTCATAAAAGCACTAACCTTCTCTTGTTGATCAGGGCGACATTATTGAAAAGCTGGTTCAAACTAGATTTGGAAAATAATGTTTTCTTGGGAGATTTTTTATCTTCACAACACTGACTGATTAGCTGGCACATGTTGTACTGCAGTGGAAGGTAACCGTTTTTTGATTTAACTTCTATTAAGTATGGGTTGCAATGAAAAGATTTTCCAACAATGCAGAAAAACATTCTCGATCTGCTTATTACTAACGTTTCAAAAATAATATGTCAAGACCTGCTAGAACAATTCCTGAAATATGGAAACTGAATGGCTGAAAGATTGGACTAAAATATACTAAGTCAGAGATGCAATTTCTCAGAATATTCCCCTTTTTCTGATGTATGGCAATCTCAGAGTTGGTATATATAAGTTTGGGGGGGTATGGGGGGAGGCTTGATCTTCCTACAAAAGAAGTTTAAAGGATTAGAGATATTTTTGAGATTTGGTCTTCTCCTGTGTTTTTGGTATTTTTTTTTTAGTTTATGGGCATTCACTATTTCCAATGCCAACATTTCAAAAGGGAGACCATAAGTCTGGATCCACTTGGTAATAATGACCATGAAGCTTTTTGATTTATAATCAGGAATTAAACACTATGATCAAAAACATAATAAATAACAAGGGAAGAAGATGACCGCAGATGAGACAATAATGAACCATGACAAGATAAACTGGCAGTCCCTCAGTGAAGGCAATTGCATTATTACTTACAGTTTATTTGAAAAAAAATGTTTAGGAGTGGTAAATAATTTGAACTCACTGGCATTAGAAAACATGCCCCACTTGCCCCTTTTCCAATCGCCCATGGAGACACTAATCCCTTACAAAGCTACTTAGAACAAAGAACAAAAAGTTTGAGAAATAAAGGACATTTAATGCACATACTGAAAGAAAGGTTTAAAATGAGGTTATTAAACATCTCCCTTACAAAGCTACTTAGGACAAAGAACAAAACGTTTGAGAAATAATACACATACTGAAAGAAAGGTTTAAAATGAGGTTATTAAACATCGTCAGATAAATATACTAAGTCTAAGAATGAAGTGAAATGATAGCAACTGCAGAAAGCTTCTGTTTTATCCAAACAGCAGCAAAAAAAGCTAAGTCTTGGTCAGCTGTGCCAATTGGTCATAATGGCAGCTTAACTTTTTGCAGGTGTTGAATCTGCAAATTTAGTTCCCATTCTGCAAATATTTGTAACAGAGTCTATTCTAAGGGTGAGGCACAGATGTTTAGCCCTGAAATTAGGTGAACAATTGAAATCAAGGCAGATACGTGCTGCCTGTATCTTTGAACAATATCAAGAGTGACTGTAGTCCAGGGCCTGATAATATCTCAGTTTACTTTATGGAAGAAATAATGACATTCTGTTACTACACCCCTAACCATGCTAATCAATCATATGTTACTTAGAAGTTTTGTTCCACAAAGTTTGAAGTCTGCAAATGTTGCTCCAGTCCACAAAGGAAGAGAGAGCTGTGGACAGGATTTCAAATTACTATCCCATTAGTTTAAGACTTCTTATGGGAAAGGGTTTTAAAAGATACATCCTCTCATTATTAGAGAATAACAGAAAATAACCAGTCCACTGGTTGATCCAGATTAATATGGTTTATTTAACAGAAGGATTATTTTTACTAACTTAACAAGCTTTTAAGAATCAATAAGTATGGCCTTGGACAATTTTATCAGTGCGGGTTGGGGGGGTATTTCTAGATTTGTCTAAAGAGTCAATATAATTCCTTGTCATGTGAGAGTTGACTGTATGAAAGACATTTTTGTGAATCACTTAATATTTAAGTGAGTTTTCATTTACTAGGAGTCATCAAAGAGTTAAGAAGAGTAAATATAATTCTAACTTGGTACCTATCAAGTGTGGAGTTTTGAAGGACTTAGAACCGGGGCCAGTTTTTTTCAGTATGATCTTTTCAAATTCCTCTAAGAATTTCTGCACTGCAAAATATGCAGGTGATTTAAAAATTGGTACTTTAATAACAAAAGCTGAAGGACCACCACATGTTCAATAACTATCTTTGTAGAGACAATTCATGGATGGTTGACAGTAGGCTAAAGATTAATTCAGACAAAAGAGGCTCTAATGTACTTTGGTAGATTTCAGTCTAACTTAGATCTTTTGCTGGGTGTCTCCATTGTTGTTGTAGTTACAGAATATAAATATGTAGGCATCATCATCTTCAATAACTTGTCATTTAACAAAACATGCACAAATAATAAGACATAAAGATGTTTTTGTCTCTGGGCTATTTTTCAGAAATATTACCACTGACCTGCCACTGATATTGGTTAAACTATTTACTGTCTATGTAAGGTCAATACCTGAACACAGCTCTTTGTTTTGTGCTTACAGTGGGGGGGGGGGGGGGTGCTAATTTTTGAAGATGTTCAGAGGAGGATTATAAGAAACATTCTTGAGAGCATGCAATTAGACTATTTTGTTAGACATCATTCACTTGGTCTATATTACTTTTTCTATATGTATTTAAAAGAAAAATGTTGTTTTGCCTGTAAAGTACTACGTTATGAGGAACAGATGCACATTCTCAACTCTGAATTGCTTCAAAGAAATAAAACTGGATTCCTGTAAAAGCATGAGCAGGACTAAATCCATTTCTTACTGAACTGGTCATTACAGGACCAAGCTGCCCTTGTCTGTAAGGAAGAATAAATCATTGTCCAGTTTTAAGACTTCTCTTGATTCTTGAATGGGTCCACCAAGTGATTCAACAATGCTGGAGTCTGTGTTCTGAAGTGACCTTTGGCCTATATACAATTTACCAGAACTACTGAACTGCTGAAATATATCATATAGAATTATTTATCACACTCCATCTCCAAAGTTAGAATAGTATCAGGTATGATTAATGCAACCTTGGTAGTAGTTTTTACAACATAGTATACTATAAGAAACATGTCTCTTCCCAGTGAGGATCTAAAATGAAAAATAAAAAGCTGCTCAGAAGGTCCATGAACAGATTGAAGGGGCTGGGTGTGCCATATCTATCTTCCCACTACAATGCTTTTGACATAGCACAGTGCATAATTTTTAATAAAAAAGATAAGGAATAGCACAGATTTTTTAAATTGTTTTGAGTCTTAGCTTTAAGTACTTGTGATAGTTCTATCAGTGTGAATTTGTCTGGTGAAGTCTATGTTAGAATAAAAGTTGAATGAAAGTGTTAATGCAAATTCATTGTTTTTTATGGGTATACCTCATTTTTGTTTATTTATATGATGGATATGTAAGTTGTAAGGCAGTATAGTCCAAAGATTTGAGGAGTTGCATTACATTTTAATAAAATGGATGCATTCGTTCTTGCTGTGAAGGAAATGATATGTATGCCCACAACATATGTCTGTTAGAACTAAAACTGATATATACAGTACCCACAAAAATACCAGTAGTGCCAAGTTCAAACTTTTTCAAACTTCTTCAACACATAGCTGCTTAATGTTTTACAGCTGGAATCATTCTCCCTCTGCAAAGTTTGCTTGATTATCCAGTTGTAATTTCCTGAATAGTTTGCTAAGAAATTTCATGGTGCTCGAAATAATGTCTTTCTTATGTCCACCAAATCATGCTTACAAATCTAAACATTGCAACAGTCTACAAAGCTGTATATCACTCACATTATTTAGAGAATCTGAATTCTGTTTAGGACAGGTAATGCAACAAATGTCTGACTCTATCTGAATTACATTTTCATTACAGACAAGTATTAACAGTCATATGACGTTTTTATATAAAATCACTTCATTTCTTGTAACTTATAAGTTATTCACTATAGAACTCTTTGTACATTCTCAAATATATGAAACACAATCTCACTGCCATAAAACAAATAAAACAGGACTTGAAAATATCACATAACTGTGTTCTTCTCAGCTTCTGATGGTAAAAGCAGATTCTATCACACAGAATGCTGTCATTGGTTCTGTTTTGATCTAGTCCATTCTCACTCTCACAGCTTCAGATTAGAATCTCTTCATCCTGTATTGGCACTGAAAATACATCATCGCTTTGGTGTACCAATAAATGCTGAAGTAATGTTGAAAGCATGGAACAAACCACTGTTAAGATGATATCAGAACAAATCTTAAGCTCTTTTTCAGGAAAGTATCAAAATGGTCTATGATTAAGCTGAATCTGCAACTATAATGCTAGCTAACTTATTTAGACACTCATTTTTAGTTTATATCCATATCTCTATGTTAAGCCTAGTACACCAATTTATTTCTGGTCAGTTTTTTCAGTATATAAAAATATAGAACAGAAATATTGAATAAGATATGTTCAAAGAGTCTACATTCCATCTTTTATTGTAACTTTATTACAGTCTGCTAGGGATCATCTTTGCTAGTGATACTTTTTTCATTTATCAGTTTTCTGCAGGCTATTAATCTCTGCTAATGTGCTCTCTGATGAAAGATGTATTGATATTAATTAATGCTCTCATAAAAATGACAGACATATGATATATTTCTATTATCTATCTTGAGTGCAATTTCAAATAATATGCAAATGAATATTCTCGATTTAATAGAAATTGCTAATAGATGTTATTGAAGCAGTAATCATGGAGCTTTTCTTCCCAAACTTCCTAAGAAGCCTGGCTATGTCTAGTCTGAACTTCCTGGTAAAAAAGACAAATATATACAAACATACGTGCATACATAAACAAGTAAAGAATTACAATGCAGTATGTATCTAGATACCTAAGTAAAACTGCCTGAAAGAGATATTACGAAATGGGCCATGGTATTCACAGACACACTGTACAGTCACGTATAAAGGCTGCATCCTATGCCTGCAGTCCAGTGATAAGGCAGGAGCATGATCCATAAAGCTGAAAAGGTTTCCTGCCATGCTAGTACGCAATTGATCAACAAAGGGATCACGGATAATAGTCTGTACATAGAGGTGCTCCTGTTCTCACTAAAACACTTCTCTTTCTCCAAAACATACATGCAGACAGACAGATGAGCATGCATGCATGTATGCACATACATACACACACACAAACATACATACATATTTAATGCAGACACAGTGTCAACACTGTAACAAGCAGGCACATAGCCACTGACACGCTGTCACACAAGCGTAGATACTAAGACACTGACACACTGTCACTTATACACAGATGTACAGCACTGATACACTGTCACTCACATTCACACACACATACACACACACACACACACACACACACACACACACACACACACACACACACACACACACACACACACACGAGACCACCCTACCCAATAGCCATTACCTTACTTACTTGTTTAAACTGGAGCAGTCAATGTAGAAGCAGATTCATGAAAGTTTCAGCCCTAATTGTCACAATTGAAGAGGAGTTGTCATTAGCATTTTATGCTGAAAAAGGGACCCTGTACAGCAGCCACTTCCATTAGTGACATCTCAGCAGCATTATTGTGTTGAGGGTGGACTGAGTTTGGTTTTGGCAGTGTGCTTGTCTGCACTGCAATACAGGATGGGCCTTTATATCCCATGCTGTTTCCCCATTCTACCAGAAGTGTCATTTCAGGGAATGGTGATGCTCTTCTCAATTACAATAGGCCGAGCAATCTGTCACCATTTCTTAGCAGTCAGGTACTGCATGTCTGTGCTTACACTGTGCTGTCTACTGTTCCACACCTGTAGCTTCATTTCCCTACTCTACAGTGCTGCCTGCTGTTCATTTGTTTGCAAATGACAGAGTTTACTATGAAATCCAAGTTGCTTACTTACTGTATACCTGGAGGAGTCCAGGTATGCAACTGTTTGTGTCCAGACACAATTGTGTACCAAAGAGTCTGAGGAATATGTATGAATTGTGTAATCCATGGAACATGGATTGTGCTGCATACAATGTTCATAAACAACACCCATAGCATCTTAGATATTGCCTTGTGCAAAAGTGCATAAATGCACAGGCTTACAGTGTGCCAATTTGCATACTTTCATTTTAACTGGCTTATGTAAAGTATACGTACATGAGTAATTTTCATGGTGTGAAATACAATATATGTTAGAAAGTGACTAACTGTATTTCATTAAAGCTAAAAGCATATTCAATCCCCTAAAAAATGTCATTTTAATGTATGCACGCTAGCACCCCTAAGTGGCACATGAAATGGGTACATAAAACATGAAGATGAGATGTGTATGTGTCTTTATTTTTGCAGTTAAAGTCATGAATAATATGCAGTCTGTAGTAGGATGCCTTGCCATGCTTTAAAGGTTTTTAGAAAATCTGAAGCTGCTTCTGAGACACAATTTTGTATAGGTAGCTACTACCAGTAGGCTGCAAAGTGACTGACATACCATATTTGGTTACATGAAACATAACATTATTTATTTATTTCTTGGATAATCAGGTGGATGAGTGGGGCGCAATGAACCTTTTCATCTATGGCCGGGTTCATGTGGGCAGCAATACACATAACAGTAAGGCAACACAAGAAGCAATGTATGACTTTAATCAAATCAGACAAATATGCACGGGTAGTCTAGGAAGGCATTTTAAGGTTATTCAAGAATATTTATATATGGATGTTGTCACTCGCTAACAGAAGTTTACATATTCTTTACCTGAAATGCACTTCACTGCTATCAACTTCCTGTGACTTTGCTGAAAATATGATGCTAAATTTATGTAATGAACCTATGTACACATCTTAGAATGGAAAGAAAGAAATATTAATAGAACAAATATATTTATATATACATGCTATTGCTATTAGATTTAAGAGAAGAGTAATAGCAACCCTTAAAGTCTGACTCAAAGCTGTTGACATAATACACAAAGAGGTGTAAAACTATATATTTGCATGTTGTGCAATTGTCATATTTTATGAGGAGTAATTAGCTTCCAGCTAGGTTGAAACTCTGCCAAAGGCTAGAGAGAGAAGAATAAACATCTAGCCAAAAGCACGTTTATAGAAACAACAGACACCTGTATGGTTCTTAAAGTTTAATTCTGACCTGGCTATGTTTCCTGATCTGTTTAGGCAGCTAGGAAGAAAATTCAGAGTTGAGTATCTGATCTAGGGAACTTAACCTTTACTTTTGTTTGGTTCAAAATGTTGTCAGGTCAGGGAAATACCATTATATGCCTGTAACTTTGAACCATAAGTACTGCTAGACAAATTTTCTAGCAGCAATAATGGATCAGTTCAAGCTGAAAAATGACATTGGACAGGACTGAATTATATACACATCATGTAGGAAGCTAATTGCCCAGTAATGAGAGTTCATATACTAATTAAATAGGTAAAACACTATCAAGCAATGGGAAAAAGTCAAGGTGGAGGGTTCATCAGCTTACCCTAAAGGAGGTTAACCAGTGGTGCCCCACTGGGCCCTTTTCTGGTGTCACTTCTTATCGGTCGATTCTTCTGATATTTAAAAGTGAAAAATTAGCTATGAAAAACCATATATTCAGAGGAATGCAAAAAAAGTTAGCAAAATTAATTCAATAAAAGATGACAATGTTCTTCAAGCTGGTTTACTATTTCTAGGGACCAAAGTATATTCTGTAAACAGAAAACAATCATACGCTTGGAAAACTTGAGCGATCAAAAAGCTTGGTTATTATGTTTCGTATGGGTTACTGAAGAGATAACCTAAGCTTGGCCTTCACGGCAATAATTGATGCAGTTCTATTTGAAAATCTGTGCTTGTAATGCATCTCTAGGAAAGCTAACACAGACTGGGGAAACTAATATTAATACTAAAAACCAAAAAAGGCATCAGTTGGAAAGCTAGCACCAGACTGATGAAACTTAGCACTAAAGATAAATATTAGCAATTGCAAAAATATATCACATATATTATATACTGGGATCCAAGACAATGGAATAAACTTGCCTGGTTCACCTTACATTCACAAGCTGGTTATTAACTTCCTTCAAAACTAACCATACTATGAGGATATATATATAGATATGCAAATATACGGAGACATAGAAATATATATAAAAAGTTACAACTCCTGGACATGCAACTGCCTAGCACCTGGATGACATATTCTAAATCCTTCCCCTACCCACTTTCCAACCTCCTCTTTAAAACTGCCAGAGATGCAGTATATATTATCACAGGTTACTTACCAACTCACTGCCGCCTACTCCCCACCGTCTATACCCACTAACTCTCCCATAGACTAAGTTGAAAAGCTTTCCCTTAAAATGTCAATGCACCTCATTTTTCTGTTAGAAATGCTACATCTAAAGAAATCCAAATCCCTCCACACCACACGCTCCAGAGACCTCAACTTCACTACCATAATCAACAAAATATGCTGGAGGTACAGGTTCATAACCCAGAGACTGCCCATGCTGTGGAATAGACGTCCCATACATGTCAAGCAAAGTGCCTCACTTGCCCTCTTCAAGAGAAATCTTGATGAGTGGATGGGAAATAGAAAATTTGCCCCGAGGAAAACTCTAGTGGTTTTACTAGACAGAGGCACTGGGAACTAAGGTCAGGTGGCACGATGCCAGGGTAATCCTATGGGTTAGGCTTGTAAAGGCTCCAGTGCCATCAGCCTAGTATACACCTATGAACCTATATGAATGTGTCTATATTCTCCTCCTTTTTTAGTTTTATTTTCTTGTCTTATCTTCAGTACATCTTCAAGATTGTCTCTACTAAACATACTGTATGAACAACCGTCATATATTACTACCTGCTATACTTTTAATTGTATGTCTAAACCACTCTGCTTATGTAAATATTTTATGCAATCATATATTATTATCTGCTATATTTTTATAATTGAATCTGTAAACCACAATGCTCATGTCAATGGTTTATGTTTAGTATGTTACCAATTGTTCTGGAGCTTTTCTCCCCGTGCCTCTGCTTAAAATGGACAGCTCTGTCCAGTTGGACCGCACCAGTAAACAAATGTAAAATAAATAAATAAAAGAAGTCTACCTGAAAGTCAATGACCTACTTCACAATGAATATACATCACATCCTAACCAATAAGCAGTCAGAAATGGGGTTTAACAAGGACCTTGCAGAGGAGCAAGCTCTCAATTATCCTGCTCTACCTCATAAATAAACAGTAACATGGGCCCAAATGGGGCCAAGTTTCCTATTTTCCTTATCTTTGAGGCAGGATTTAATGTAATGTTTTTAATGAACTGTTGTTTGTTGAATCACAGTTTGACTAAAATTAGGGATCCAATATATGTATATAGCAGCAGTAAATCTTCTTAAGTCATAACCTTTGACACTATGGATTGTGTAACACCATGATGCTAATCAGGGGATCAGAATTACATCCAGAAGAAGCATCAACTTACATATAGAAGGCTGACCATAGTTAATTAAAAGGGAAGGTCAACACTTTTCATAAATGAAATTCAGTTTGAATTTGGGAGGGTGTACCAATGATGCTGTACACTGGGATACGGGGTCATTGATTTATACCTTTTTTGCCTAGCCCTGAAGAACACAGAAATTATTTTTAGAAGGCATAAAATGCAGTAAAAGACCATACTCCATGATTTTATGATAGTCGGTGCTGCCATCCAAGATCTTTTCATGGTGTTCTGAAAAAGAGATATGAAACCACATTGAGTCCTATACACTTGAAATGCAGTACCCTTTCAGTTTTGACACCAGAATGAACTTAAAAGAGATTACCTTTTAGGGATGGTGATTAGCTTTTAAGATTGTTAAATTCAATTGATTTTTTTTTTATTATTTATTTTTCCAAAAACTAAGAATGGGTTTGCCTCATAATAATCATATAATCCCTATCTCACAATAACCAGATAATTTGCAAGCAGTATATCTATATTTAGCAGAGCCCAAGAAATGGAATTAAAAATCAATGAGGATGAAGAAGTCCTAAGGACAGAGATGCAAGGTGCACACATACTAAGTTTAGGGGCAAATTATGAGTTTTTTTTTACAGTCATTCTCCTATCACTGCAATAATTGCCAATATATAGGTAATACTGTTGTGTCAGTCCAATGGAATACAAAGTCAGCAGTACAAAACAATGCATAACTAGGCCAAAAGTTGTGGTGCTGCGGTAGCATTGCCGCCCCACAGTAAGATGTTTTCCTGTTTGATTCTCAGCTAGAGCGTCTTCTGTGTGGAGACATGCGTGAATGGGTGTACCTTCGTTGAAGGTTGTGCGTCAGGGCCAGCAACTCGGCACGTAAAAATCTATTGCCAATCATTGGCAGACCGGAGTTCCACTGTGGCGACCTCTAACTGGGAAAAGCTGAAAGACACAACAACAACAACAGAGAAAACATGTTGGTATTTTGCTGTCTCCATGCACTTTAGTAAGATCTTTGAGTAAGTGGATTGCATTCATCATACTACAGATATTTACAAACCCATACTGATGTCTGTTAAAGGTACAGTTTTTCTTAACCTTGTCCATTAGCTAAGGGGAGATGTCTTTGTTTACTATATCATATAGCAGTAGAAAAGACTGCTCTAAGCTCAGAGGGTTGTTATAAACTCGGGTATAGGAATTACATTTGTATGTTTTTTATGAGGAGGACATTGTGATCTCATGGAGTGTGGAGTTACAGATATTTGAAAAGAATGGACTGTGAAGGTTTCATGTGGCTAAGCATATTTGAGATGTAAGATATACTTTGTGTTACTGCGCTCACTAAGTTTATTAAGTAAAAGAATGTTCTCCTGGGTGAAATGCCTAAACTGAAACAGAGCACTAAAGGGGGTGAGGTCCATAAATGTGTCAACATATTCATCAAAGACGGATTATTCATTTATTGGTTTATTTATTAATTAATTAGTATTTATTTACTGAAAAAGTTCAACTAGGCAGAAAAAAAATCCTTTTCATTGGAGGATCAAGGAGAAAAGTTCCACAGGGGCTATAAATAAAATCTGAATTCATAATGAATGACATTTAGTTCACAGTTAGAATAAATAAATGAAAAATATATCAATAAACTGATGAGCAGTTTGGTAGAATGTACTGTGGCACAGCAAGTGTGAGGTGAAGGGGGCAATCCCCACAGGCACATAGTGTTAGGGAGCACAAGTGTGAGGTGAAGGGGCAATCTCCACAGGCACATAGTGTTAGGGAGCACAAGTGTGAGGTGAAGGAGGCAATTCCCACAAGCACAAAGTGTTAGGGAGCACAAAATACTGGTACTTAAAGGCACTTTAGAAGTTTCTGTAGCACTAGCATGGGGGTATGGATTTGGTGGCTGTTGGAAAACAGGACATCCATTCTACAGTGAGCCAAGACTTTGTTTGGGGAGGTGGCACTTTGGGGACTGGGTACTAATTGAGGCAGCTGCTGCTCTGGGTACGTATGTACAGTAACATAGTCATTTAAGGTGAATTTCTTAGAGGCTTTGCTCTGACTTAAACCTTGTTAATCCCATTCTAGATTTCTCTAGAATTCAACAGAAGGGATACCTTTTAACTCTCGGACAGGATGGTCTTATTTTTCTGGATTTTTTTTACCTGCAAATTTATCAGGTAATTAAGAATAATAATAAATGAACCCTAAATCTACTTGCTCAAAGTACAATCCTACATTTTTAATAGAGCTTCCTGGATATCTGGGGCATTGTACATCTCCAAACAGCCTCAAGAAACAGGGAAATATTTTCTTGAAGTGAAAGGAGGGTGCAAATTAATTTATTACTGGTTAATCTGGCTTAGATAAAGGGTGAACTGATAGGAGTACCCGAGGTTGCTTGTGTGTACTATGTCAAGTAATATGTGGTCGTCCGTGTGTTAGTTTGGCTTAGTTAGATAGTTCATCATTTGCAGAAGGTGACATGTAGCTAGAATGACTTTTACAGTTTCACAGACTGTATAAACCTACATTAAGGTTTCACTGTAAATTGCGTTATTCGTTTTACACCATAGGTGTAATGCAGATAGATTAAGTTAACATTGTTGGTGGACTGTAACACAAAATTATATAGTGTTTTTAAAGGGACCTTGCATTAAAGTAGCAATAAGCTAGTGATGTTCATGTGCTCCAGCAGAGATGCATGTAACACTGACTTTACATGTGCAAGTATTTTTACAAATGTTATAACTCTTTCTAATTTTTTGTGCCACATAGTATATTTTAGGCAGAGTATGATGTGTTATATAACTCAAAAGCAATAGAAAAAAAATTTTGCTTTTTTCCCTTTTACAAACCATTACTTTTTGGGTTATAGTCAGAGATAAATGCTTCAGTTATACTTACTATCTTCATTACTTGTGAATCCAATATTAAGGTGAGAAATAACCAAGTGCAGGTCTCATAGGGCCAGAACTGGAAATACAACTCAGAAATAAAATATATCATGACAATGTCATTTTAGTACTGCATTCATTTTTGGAGCTCAGTTAGAATTTAACAAAGTTTTAGGTCAACATAATAGAACTGTAGAGCAGGGATAATACAACAAGAGTGCAGTGTGCATCAGGGGAGAGCAAGGATAATACCACAAAAGAGTGCAGTGTGCATTAGGGAAGAGCAGGGATAATACCACAAGAGTGCAGTGTGCATCAGGGTAGAGCAGGGATAATACCACAAGAGTGCAGTGTGCATCAGGGGAGAGCAGGGATAATACCACAAGAGTGCAGTGTGCATCAGGGGAGAGCAGGGATAATAACACAAGAGTACAGTGTGCATCAGGGGAGAGCAGGGATAATAACACAAGAGTACAGTCTGCATCAGGGGAGAGCAGGGATAATACCACAAGAGTGCAGTGTGCATCAGGGGAGAGCAAGGATAATACCACAAGAGTGCAGTGTGCATCAGGGGAGAGCAGGGATAATACCAGAAGAGTGCAGTGTGCATCAGGGGAGAGCAGGGATATCACAAGAGTGCAGTGTGCATCAGGGGAGAGCAGGGATAATACCACAAGAGTGCAGTGTGCATCAGGGGAGAGCAGGGATAATACCACAAGAGTGCAGTGTGCATCAGGGGAGAGCAGGGATAATACCACAAGAGTGCAGTGTGCATCAGGGGAGAGCAGGGATAATACCACAAGAGTGCAGTGTGCATCAGGGGAGAGCAGGGATAATAACACAAGAGTACAGTGTGCATCAGGGGAGAGCAGGGATAATAACACAAGAGTACAGTCTGCATCAGGGGAGAGCAGGGATAATACCACAAGAGTACAGTGTGCATCAGGGGAGAGCAGGGATAATAAAAGAGTACAGTGTGCATCAGGGATGAGCAGGTTTAATACAAGAGTACAGTGTGCATCAGAGGAGAGCTGGGATAATACAACAAGAGTGCAGTGTGCATCAGGGATGAGCAAAAAATGTGCTAGAATGCCTTGGCTAGAGTCATCACCACATGCAGTTACAGTTAAAGTTAAAAGTGGGGTTTCTGAGGTTCATAGGCCCAGAACTGAGAGGGATCACAAAGCCAGACAGTGGTACATGGTAAGTTGTATAAGCAGCAGGCTTAAGCCTAGAGACTGGCTATTGCACAGTGTAGAAAGAAGTCTAACCTTGAGATGCAGACCATAGGTTTACAGATGGCCAAGGATAAAGGACCTACATACAGCAGTAAGGTAAAGGACAATTAAATGGTTTGATTGCACATCAAGTAACAGGATTAAATCACAGTACACAATATTCTTTGACAACAATCAGCTGAAGTGCAACATTATAGAAAATGATTTGGCTATAGAGTAGCCATGACTACAGAACAAATGATGATGATGATGCTCAGAATGTCAAAGCTGTGTGTTTAGAACCATTTATGTTCCACGGGTTGATACAATTTGTTGTCCAGCCCTAGCTCCTTGGCCTGAGGAAGCTTGAATGTGGAATGATCATACCCCCCACCAATTTCCTCACACAGTCTACTCCTTCTAAAGTAATCCACCCTCTTAGACTTTATCACCAAACACTACTTATCTTATAAACTAACAAAGAAAAACCCAAAATCAAACTCCTAAAATCCAAAAAAGCTAACTTCCCAACTTAACTTCACTCAACCTATCATCCAAACCAACACTATTTCCCTCAAAACTCTATCCATACTAACTCAAATAATACTTCTAACAAGTAGAGCAAGAGCTACCCAACTTTCTCACTTATACCGAACTCATCCAAGCAGACAAACTCATTCACAAACCCTCTCTCTACCCCTCCCTAGCAAATACATTTGAAATGCACAAACCAGATCGACTCCTAAGATCCAGTTCTCAAAAACTAATTAAATTGCATAAATCCGCTGGGAATCATATGATGTCCTTCTCTCTTGCATGCCTCTGGAGCTCCCTTCCTTCTCCCATCTGGACCACTAACAGTCTCTCCTTGTTTAAACCTGCACTTCTCTCTCACCTTACTACACAATGGAAGTGCTCCTGTTCCCATCCTACCTAATTTCTTACTACACTTTCTTCCACGTTTCCCAAACTTATTTTGTGCCTTTCACTGCCTTCTATAGTTCTACATCCCTAATGATGTATTTGACCAACTACTAAAATAGTTACCTTATGTTATTATTCCTTCAAAAAATATGCTTTTTTTCTTATTGCTGCTTTTATTGAATTAATCTGATGTAATTTGTAAATGAAAAAAAAAAATCTTTTTTTTTTTCTGTTTTTTATTATCATATTTACTTCTGTAATCTGCAACATTTATTTGAAATGTGTACAGTGGATTTGTATTTTTTTCTGAAATACGTATTCATATTTTTCTGGAGCTTTTCTCCCCAGGACTCCATTGAAAATGGGCTCCTTGTGGCCCAATGGATTATCCTGGAAAAAAAACCTGCAAATAAATAAATAAATAAATGTCATTATCGTAGATTTTTTTTTGTTTTCCTTCTACTTCATTTTTGCTGTTTACTAAAGGTTCCCCATCCATCTCTGAGTCTACCAGCCTCTCCTATTGTTCCCAGACTATTTCTGTTCTGAGGCTAGGGCCATCACAGAACCTAAGGGCATCCTGGGGGTTTGTGCCACTGACAGCTTCCAGTGGGGGATTTTTTTCAATTATGACCTTCCATTTGCTGTACTCCCCCATGTTCATTGTTACATCTGAGGGCTTCTCCCCATTTTGGACAATGCCTCCCCCCCCAGGTAACTCTGAGATTAACACCCATCCCATCCTGTCAGCACGACAGATGCATACGTTGAAAATCAAACTGGGTGGCCTGGGCTGAAGTTAGTGCTTTGTCCCCTTATAATCCTAAATTAATACATTTTTTGTTGCGCACATATTATCAATGTTTTTTTTGAATACTGTGAAGGGTTTAACATTACTGCAATAAAAATTTTTTTATAAAGTTTTGATAGTTGCTGGGTGATGAATCTGTCCAGATTTTTTTTCTGTTATTTATTTTAATTTTAAATAGGAAGTTACTTGGTTCTACTGATGGCTCCATTCGCTGCATGTTCTGCTTACAAACAGAAACAAGTTAGACATGGCTTTGTATACTAAGCAAGGGTCACTGCTAAAAGTACTTATAGTAGTCAGTGGAATCAGCCCACAGCTCTGGATAACAGACTTGACCAACCAAAAACAAAACAGAGACAGAAAACAAAATTCATTTAGTTTATTAGTGTAGCCCATGTGTTCTAAGCCTTTGTTGTTTGCCTAGTATCTCTGTATTTTCTGAAGTCAGGTTAAGTCACCTGTTTTAAGCTGACAAATGCCATGTTATATTCTATAACTGTGCTTAAAGTTAGTTTTAGGAGAACAAAGACTTCTTGTGTTACACCCCTGTTATGCTGTCATACCGTATAGTTACAAACACAGAGCCACATATGAGCCCATGAGTGTTAGAGATGTGCTCAGTCACTTAACTTGTATATTATGCTAATTACCCCTCCACTACATACACAGTAAATGAGAGTAGACTTTCATGATCCAGCCATGGCTATGGATCTGTTGCATGACATCATCATGGTACCTCACTTTTTCCCCTTCCCACCATGGTTGCTGCAGTGTACATTCCCCCAAGAGTGGCTCACTCTCATGCATTGTTCCAAACATCCAGGACACATCGGATGACTCAGAGTGTTGCCACAGACTTCCTGCAGTTTGCATTTGACAGTGCACAGCTTGTTAATGCATACAGTAATCATCTGTAAATAATGGCTTAATGAGAGCACCAAAATGTCATTTTTAACTATTCTCCCTTTGAACAGATAGATCCTGGGAAAACAGCCATCGTTCTCTTGCAAAGAATTATTTACATTAGAACCACCAGTCTGGCAAACTTGTACCCCCACATATCACCACTGTTTGAATATCGTCCCCTATGATTACATAATGGAATATGTAGTGACTGCACATCACAGACAAGGACAGACACTGCTACACCTATGTGCAAGGTCAAACACTTATTATGAGACAGATGGACTTGTGGCCTGTGGGGAAACCATGTACTCACTGTGCATTATACTTGATCCATGCAGTTGTAGAAAGGGCCATGCCAAGGTGCTTAAACATTAGGGTGATTCACATTCATGACTTTCAAGTCCTGACTATGTAGAAATGGCAGAGTGGACAAATTACGTGCTTCACTGCATTTAAAATTTAAGAATATTATGAAACAAAATAAATGAATCTTTGATCAAAATGTCCCAAGATTTTAAGTCTTTATACAGATCTATCTATCTATCTATATCTCTTTGGGTCTAGAACTTTTGATCGAAAGATCAAAAGTCAGAAACCCAAATGGCCGGGCATACTTATGCGAAAGTGCTTTTCACCGTAGAAGCACTTTTGTGTAAGTATGCCTACTGCTGAGGCCGTACTACGGTGCGGATAAGGGAAAATTTCCTTTTCCCCACTGTAGTGCGGTCTCAGAGGGAGAGAAGCCCCCCTGCAAAAACATTAATGTAGTGTTTTTTTTTTTTTGTTATGAACATACTTTAACAAAAACGCTCTTTCGATAAAAGCGCTTTCGTTAAAGTGTGTTTGGTGGTTATGGATTCGGATGTTTGATCATTCAATCAAACATCCTAGCTCCATCTATCTATACCTATATATATCTATATATATTAATTGTTCCTTTTGTTATTTTAACATCTTTTAAATATGTAAATAATATAACATAATATAAAATATATCATCAAACTGTATACACCTACCGACACAGTAAATAAAACCCAAATGAACCTAAAGGTGTTAGTGCTCAATGCTAGGACCATTAACAAGAAACTCCATACCCTACATGCTCTGCTCACCCTGGAGAATACAGACATCTGTGCTATTGAGACAAGGTTTAAAGCCACAGAAAGTATACCAACAGTGCAAGGCTACAGTGCCTTCCACACATGTAGATCATCAGCTGCACAGACAGGGTCTAGAGGTAGAGGTGTCTTGATCTACATTAGCAAGAAGTGTACCGCAAGGTTGATCAAACAAGATGATACCCATGAAAAATCACCTTAGATAGAGTTCCTTACCATAAAGGTTCATAGATTAGTACTAGGCTAACTGCCCTTGTGAGCCATTTTAAGCTTAGCCAATTATCCCTTGTGAGACTCTAACCCTGCACCTTGTGTTTGTAAGGCAAACACCTAACCCATTAAGCCAACGTCCCAATCCCAGTCTTAGCAAGTTATAGGTCATCATCTATGTCTTAAAATTCCCACAGCTCTTATCTATATCTACTGTATGCACTCTCCATTCTACCAAGCATGCTATTCCTTGGAGACTTTACCTACCTCTATAGCCTGGGAAGCATACACTGCCACCAACTTGCAGGCACAATGTTTCTTGGACTTTATTAACACAAATCCCCTCGATCAGTTGGTGCGCACTTCAACTAGAACCTTGTTCTCACCAAGGAGGAAGAGCTGCACTCCTTGTGTCACGGCCTCACTATTGAGGTTGGATGACAAAGCTGTGTCAATGAAAATAAAAATCAACTTTGAAAACTGAACAAAACCTGTTACAGTTAAAAATTATTCTAAAGCAAACTACATCCTATTAAGTGAGAGTTTGTCAAAATTCAGTGCCTCACCCAGCCCAGAGTTCACAATAGCCTATGCAGAATTATTCACAGAAACACTGTACAAACACATAAATGGCTGTATAGATGATGTTGTACATACTAGGAGCAAGCCCAAAAATATCCTCAAAAACAAACACACTGGTTGAATCCTAATCTTAACAGGGTGTGAAACAAAAGAAAAAAAGTCATGGTCAGAAATAGCAACTTTCATAATGACAACAGCTCACAAATAAAACTGATTTTAAACATGAAACTAAGATGACTAATTAAATCCAGTACGATCAATTACAAAGTCAGGATAGCTTCTCAGCCTAAAGACAACCACAAGACCTTCTACAGCTATGTGCAAAACCTCAAAGTTAACACTCAAACGTGTACTGAACTGGTAGAAAGTGGTACCACATCAATGAGCAGAGTGACATAGCGAATCTGTGAACCTCAATGAGCAGAGTGACATAGCGAATCTGTGAACCTCAATGAGCAGAGTGACAGCGAATCTGTGAACCTCAATGAGTAGAGTGACAGCGAATCTGTGAACCTCAATGAGCAGAGTGACATAGTGAATCTGTGAATCTCAATGATCAGAGTGAAAGCGAATCTGTGAACCTCAATGAGCAGAGTGACATAGCGAATCTGTGAACCTCAATGAGCAGAGTGACATAGCGAATCTGTGAACCTCAATGATCAGAGTGACATAGCAAATCTGTGAACCTCAATGAGCAGAGTGACATAGCGAATCTGTGAACCTCAATGAGCAGAGTGACATAGCGAATCTGTGAACCTCAATGAGCAGAGTGACATAGCGAATCTGTGAACCTCAATGAGCAGAGTGACATAGCGAATCTGTGAACTTCAATGAGCAGAGTGACATAGCAAATCTGTGAACCTCAATGAGCAGAGTGACATAGCGAATCTGTGAACCTCAATGAGCAGAGTGACATAGCGAATCTGTGAACCTCAATGAGCAGAGTGACATAGCGAATCTGTGAACCTCAATGAGCAGAGTGACATAGCGAATCTGTGAGCCAACAGATTCAGCTAAAACTTTATCCCACTCACTCCTGCCCCATCTTGTGAAATCCCTACCACAATAATCTCCTACCAACTATCATCAGGGAGTAGGTCATAGTAATGGTCATTAAGGCTAAAAACACAGCTTCAGTGGGGCCCGACAATTCCCAGGTTGCCTGAAACATGACCTACCAGTACCACTTGAGTCACTTTTCTACTACTACCTGAAAATAGGCTACCTACCAAGCAAATGGGGTATGGCAATGTTTATCCCCCTTCAGAAGGGTGGACCATCTAACTACAGAACCATTAATCTGACTAGTCCAATAAGCAAAGCCATAGAATGAATTATCATGGAAATGATCAACAAAGACATTGGCAATCTACAGACACTGCAACCCAACCTTGTTTGGTTTTGTCAAGAGAAGATCATGCCTACTTAACCTAGTAATCATCTTTGAGAAGGTAACCATGGCAATAAATGAAGTGAAAATGGTGCATACTGCTTACCTAGACCTGGCTAATGCATTTGACACAATACCTGACTTGGGTATTGTGGACAAACTCACCGAACTAGGTATAAATCATTACAGAACTTTCTGGATTGGCAGCTGACTGACAGATAAGACCCAAAAAATCAGGATTGGTGAGGCCACCTCCACTAAGAGGCAGGTAACCAGTTAACCAGTATAGTACCACATAGTTCAGTTCTAGGCCCACTCCTTTTGGCATCTACTTCTGTGAGGTCAAGTCTAATGTCACGGGCCAATGGCTGACCAAGTTGGCAAATGACTACAAAATGTGAGCTATTATAAGTTTCCTCCATGACACTAACATCCTACAAGAGGGTCTAACACAGATAAAAGACTGGTGCCAAAGCCACCGATTAAAACTCAATGCAAAGAAATGCATTATGCTGCCTTTTGGGAAAGCATCTTCACAGGTGAATTACTCCATTTGTCAGAAACCCCTAAGAGTTTACCTGGTAGTTACAGATATGGAAACATATGTAGACAGTAATATGGCCTTTGACCAACACATAGCCAAGGTAGTAAGAAATTCATTCTATGTTTCCCAGCTTATAAATAAGTGAGTGCATGATGTCCAGGTCCAAGTAAGTTAAAGCACCACTGTACTTGCCCCTTATCAGATACATAATTGAGTACAACGTCCTTTCGGCATGTATCTGACTAAGTACAAACAACTGTTGAAACACCCACAGATATTGCTCATCAAGAGAATCAAGAGTATTAACACACTGTCCTATACAGATCACCTAGAGCCCTCTGTCTATACTTGATCTCCTACAGGTTGCTGAGAGACAATCTGTGCTTGGTATATGAAGCCTTGGAGCCCTAATGGAGCTTTTACAAATCCACAAAACGAAAAGCACCAGATCCAGGGATCTGAACTTTGCTTGCAACAAAAATAGAACATGCTGGTGAGATAGATATGTGACTCAAAGGATCCCCATGCTCTGGAAAAGGCTCCTTATTGATGTGAAGAAGAGTCCATTCCCAACCTTATTCAAATGTAACCTTGACCATTGGATGAGAAATTACAAATTCATCTCTGGGCTGGCTCTCTTATAGAGAGTAAATATTCCCTAACTAACATTGGATGGGTAATCATAAAGTCATCCCTTGGCTGGCCCCCATGTTTCTTATAGACCAAGGCCAACAGTAAATATTACCTAACTAACATACCTCATACACATAATGTTTTAGTGACCTCCTAACTAATATACTCCTCTTAACAAAAATACCCTCCAATTAAGATGTACATTTTACCAGGGGATGTGATCAAGTTGGGTTGCATGGCACAGCTTATAATGGTCCTGGTGGTTCTTAGCATAGTGTATACATATAAACTTATGTATTGTAGATTGCTACTACCCTTATAACCCTACCCACCTACCATCCTCTTCCTGGAGGATAAAAAGAAAGAAAAAAAAATTTTATACACTTGAGTTTTATAAATATTTCTTACAAATTAATCCTTTCAGATTTCATAATATAATTAAAAATAAACCACCATTTTTCAAGTAGAAATCCATTGTTATCTTCAATATGCTGCTTCCAACAGTTCAACATAATTATTTTTGAAGCCATACCGGTCACAACCACTACTTCAGTTTTAGATAAAGGCATTTCATATGATCTGCACCACATATCAAAAGATATATTATAGCTATAATTCCAAAAAAATATATTTTATTTTTATTTTACTTGTTTCTTACATGGGTAAGTAGGTTGGTATGAAGACCCTTTTCATCTACAATCCACGGCAAAGCACAGAAAACACAAAACATTATCAGTAAGCTGAGAAAATACATCACTTTTGTGGACATTTTCTTTTCACAGGAAAGCATTTATTGGACATTTACAAGAGTTATTTGCACTTACGCACATTATTATCATATGCAGTAGTTCTACAGAGTAGATGATAATATACATAATCAAAATCTGCATGCAATACAGATACGAGTATAACAATATGTCAGCTACATAATGCAAACATGCACTGTATCTCTCACAAAACAAGCAATTAATTTCACTGTCAATCCTTGGCCAAGCAGTTAAGGCAAATTATACAATTATAACAACTTAATAAATTTAGCAACACACTAGGTTGAATGCTAGATGGCTCCTGTTCTTTTTTTTGAAATGCTGAGTATTTTAAAGGAGCTTTTTGTATGCATACAATAATAACATGTCAATCAATTTATAACTGAGTTTCTTCAACTAGATGAAAAGCACACCACTCTAACAATGTTGCACATTGAACAAAAAATCCTCATTTTCTTAAATAACAAAAAGAATATGGTTAAATTATGGACCCAGAAATGATGACTTAAGTTGGACTTCTTGGTAAGGGTTCTCTGAATTCTGTTTGCCAGACTTTTTATCACTGAAAGTCATCTCCAATGTGGGAACTTCAGTCAAATACCTATACACAACCCCAAGGTCATAGCATCATGGAGGTGGTTACATTTCACTGGGGTTCTGTCCGATGTCTGAATGATATGGCATTTAAGATCTAGGGAGCAACGGTCTGCTGACCATTATCATGTCCTTGTTCTTCATCTTCATCCCTCTGTCTTCCCTTGGATCTTCCTATGACTTGCTTCAGAAGGCTGAATTATTTGTCTAGTTCATCATTTGGTTCAGTGATTATATAGTACTAAAACCCTCAGACAGAAAACTGAGGTTTGCTAATCGATTTCAGTCATTAAGTGCACTGACATAAAAAATCTGTTAACTGTTAACTTTTTCAACAGGTATTTCAGACTATCAGACCTCTGATCTTCATTTTTTATTAGCATTCAGTATACAAGTGAAAAGCAAAACTAAATCAACATCTTTATCTCAGATGCATGAACGGAATTAGTTCTATAAAATGAATGTAGAAGGGAGGCGGTATGTTTAGTGAAATGTAAACTTGAAGCCAGTTTAAGACTAAAAGATGAAATATGCTTGTGATGAAATGTGTTTTTAAGGGGCACACATTTATCATCACACCATAAGTATTATAAGTTCATGTTAGGTTTTGATAATTTTCAGTAGAAAATTATTTGATCTATTAGTCTCAATTAAATGGGCTTTCACAAGTTTGTCTATGCTTATTTCAATTACAGAGTAATAACATTACATAGAAATCAAAGAACTAATATTACTAATTTATCTATCAGTCTCAATTAAATGGGCTCTCACAAGTTTGTCTATGCTTATTTCAATTACAGACTAATAACATTACATAGAAATCAAAGAACTAATATTACTAATGTAAAATAAGCTGTCCTCATATAAATGTGTGTTGCATGTTAAGAATCATTATTTCTGTGTGGGCAGTTAAGATATTTATCAACAGTCGCCTTTTTCTGACCACTCCAGCTTTACCATTGTGACCTATGTCAGTCATGAATTAACCAAGTATATCAGCATGTGTCAACTAACAGTAGTTGTCACTCACACTATCAAAATCATTTCACTGGCATAACATGATTACAAAGTAAATCACTACCAGTCCTAACAAGGCTAAAAGGTTTCCTTTTTGCAACTGCTACACAACATGTACTAACTAGACTAAAAAACATGTCGACCATACAACAAAAACTGACTCTTTCCTGGCTTCTGCAAACACAGGTATGCAGTCAGCCCCATAAGTGATTCACTAAACCATAGCAGTCAAGTGCTTACCTCCAGAACCAGGGACAGACCCGGAATTATGAGCGATACTTTTTTCAAATATTAATACTAAAAACCTGAGACAGCGATAGAATAAGGGAATGCAATGCGAATTTAAAAACCTGAGACAGCGATAGAATAAGGGAATGCAATGCGAATTTAAAAATGTGAGACAGCGATAGAATAAGGGAATGCAATGCGAATTTAAAAACCTGAGACAGCGATAGAATAAGGGAATGCAATGCAAATTTAGAAACCTGAGACAGCGATAGAATAAGGGAATGCAATGCGAATTTAAAAACCTGAGACAGTGATAGAATAAGGGAATGCAATGTGAATTTAAAAACCTGAGACAGCGATAGAATAAGGGAATGCAATGTGAATTTAAAAACCTGAGACAGTGATAGAATAAGGGAATGCAATGCAAATTAACACACATTTTCTCACGTAAAAGGAGTCTGAACTCCAGCTATTGTCATTATTTATTAAGTGGTATTGACCACCTCTTCTTCTAAAGTCACCAGTTTTACATGGGTTTAGGAGGGATAGAGCTAAATATTGAGCCAAAATAAAGGAGAATCCTGAACATCAGGGACAGTTTTAAGGTATGCACTAAACACATCCCTAAACTACAACAAATACCTATATGCAACACATATTTTAGGAGCAGAACATTGCCAGCTATCTGCACCACAATTCCAGCAATGAGGTATAATAATTCTATCAATCAAAAAAAGAAAAATAAACCTGCATTTCTGCATATGGGTGTTTCTTCCCCCGTAATATGAGGGCTTTGTTGTCACCCACTCCCTTTCTTATACATACTGTCACACAATCAGGGATAAATATTAATCATTTAAGTAAGGTGTACTTGTATGCTTGGGGCACCCAACCTTGACTACTAAGCAATGCAACTTCTGATCTCGGCACTTTCGATTATGGGAGTAGTGAACAAATACAGCCATCGACCTACATACGCACTTTACATGGTCTCCCAAATTACAGCCCTTTAACTTGCATCCAGATTAACCTTAGCAATACTCAGACATAAATATCAATTACTGATACTTCCTGCCTTAAATTCCATCTCA
>NC_056739.1:1033262011-1033332011 GCF_019279795.1 Protopterus annectens | reverse complement strand
TACATTAAGTTGTAAAGTGCTGATGAGGACAGGATTTTCTGTATTGCTGATGGTAATGATGTGTTGTTTATTGTGTGCATTAGCGGTGTTTTCCATGTCTTCTGAAAGAGATTTAGGCAGCCTCATTATAGCAGATTATCCTCTCCTCTCTCTTATCCTCTGGAGGATCACGCCATGTAAATCAGTCAGAACAGCAAACAGCTTCCCTCTGCATCAGAGTCAATTAAACAACGACCCTTACCTAACCTCTGAGCACTGTTCAGTGCTGACTTCATTCTGCAGACATGTCCTTTTAAAGTGAACAGCATCTAACATAGCTCATCACTTGGGGACAGAGGAGAGTGCTCTGATGCTATATACAGTAGTAACCTTTAGTTCATGATTGACGGATAGATGAAGACCATATGATGGTCATTTATCTACCTTATCCACGTGGCTGCTTAAGCTTTTATGTTCTCCTGGATACAATCCAAATCCTTTGGCATCCAATTAGGTCCAGCACATTTGGGGCTTTGACTTTTTACACATTGGTAGATGTGAAGTCTTCAGACAGACAAAATGCAAGACAAGGTGGAAAGACTATACAATGAGAGAAAACAATAATACCGCCAAACTCCCAATGGCAAGAAACTAGATGGAAATATAGGCACCACGTCTATCACCTGCTAAGCAGCCGAATGTCTGTAGCAGACAGCAATGTGACTCTAATGAAAACAATAATTTAAAGTAACTTGCCTAATGATGCATGAACAGAGGATGCAATACCTGCTTGTGTCATATGAACAGTCTAGAATCAGAAACAAACATACACTATATACAATTCCAGTCAACTCTCTTGAGTGATAAAATGTACCAGAAGCTACTGTTCCAGCCTTACACTTTTTTTTTGTTTTTGTTCATCCCGTGAGAACAGTCATCTATTAACAAATTCAGCTCCGTCATATTAGAAGATCAGATGCATAATGAACAGAACTAAAATATAAATAATAAATCTCACTGTAAAATATGAGCAAATGAATTGCATTTAAATAATATATGGGTCTTTTGGAAATTAAAGGTTTTACTTATGACAGATGTTTTGCTGAATTTAGTACAAGGCGAGCTTCCAGTAAAAGATGACAATTACAATTTAATGCTGGTAAATATAAGATGCAGCATATGGAATGCAATTAGTGCAGGAGTAAAGTATGTATGATTTTTTGGGAGGGGTGGCTGAGAAATTATTTTACAACACAAAGCACTAACACAGTGAGCCCTTTGGATCAGTGATGGATGGTAACAGCAATGAGTATTACAAAGCTGGAGCCATTAATTCTAGTAACTGGGAGGTGAAGCTGTCAATTTGCAGGACAACAGAGATTCTGTAGTTGGAGTAATTTACACGGTTATGGAGTGCATGTAAAGGAGAGGATGATAAGGTGGAATTTAATGCACAGAATAGTGTAATAAGTGATGATTTAGGGCATGGAAGAAAGTAAGTTTGAAGAAAGGATGAAAAGCCTTGCAGTTATATTTGTTTCAATCAGGAGGAGACTGAAGGGTACATAAAACAATAAGTAGGGATAGCATCTCAGGGTGTTCAGTTAAGAAGAAAACATGGAGGAGACCGGGCACTATGGACAAAGTGAAGGCCCTAAATTTGCATACATATGAGGCAGTACATTTTACTGAAGAGGCGGTGCATTACTGAGAAAGATGTTGTTGGCAGCTGATACACTGTAAAGCTACTGCATTGTTCTAAAGGAGGATGGGATAGGCAGTATGCTGGAATAAGAAAATAAGAAGTGTCAGCCATAAGGAATGCTAGTTGCAATATAAAAAGGCAGGCAACAAAATAAATAAATAAATAAAGAAATAACATAACATAAAAAATAAAAAGGCAGGATCCATAGACCATAACTCTTCTGGGAGTACTGTAAGCATATACATGTATGCATGTATGTATGCGTGTAAACTGCAATGGTTTTAGTTTTTCCTGACAGACTAAATGAACTATCACAATATGTTTAAAGAATCCAAATTTGAATGTAAAGGTACAGAGAGTAAGTGTGTGTGTGTGTGTGTGTGTGTGTGTGTGTGTGTGTGTGTGTGTGTGTGTGTGTGTGTGTGTGTGTGTATGTGTGTGTGTGTGTGTGTGTGTGTGTGTGTGTGTGTGTGTGTGTGTGTGTGTGTGTGTGTGTGTGCGTGTGCGTGTGTGAGATATGCTGGCAAATAAATGAGAAAATATACCAAAAAATTAGTATACCTATAAAATTGTTAGAATTCATGAAAAATTTTGTACAAAATGAGAGTCACTTACACTAATTGTAAATATCTCAGAATGAGGTTCTGATTCAATAATGTATCTTTTTTTTAATACTAAATTCAGGGTTGCCAAACATCCCTATTTGAGCGGGACTGTCCTGAGATCAAGAGCCCGATCCCTAGTCCCGCACTGCCTTTTAAAATCCAGGCAAAACAGGCTCCGGTTTGTGATTTTTGATTAGCCAATCAAAAATCACAAAGAGGAGCCACTTCTGTTCAATGTGAAACAGCAGTCTGCTCTACACTGAACAGAAGAGGCTCTGCTGTGTGATTTTTGATTGGCTTGTATACCAGCATATGAGCCAATAAAAGGAGCCACCTCTGTGTAATGTGAAACAGCAGGCAGTGTAATGCAGATTAGCAGGCAGTTCCGCAAAAAATACTTTTTTTTTTTTTGGTCTTCACTTAGTGTGAAAGACCTTTTTTTATTTATTTTTATCCCTATCTGACCATTTACAAATCTGGCAACCATGACTGAATTACATTACATGGATGTGATGGCAGAAGGGGGACATCATATGCATCTAAGCAGACGGTGAAACTGAAGTCCTAGGGTTAGAAAATAATGCTACACCTGGTGAACACAACCAGAGACGGTGAAACTGAAATCCTAGGGTTAGAAAATGATGCTACACCTGGTGAACACAACCAGAGACGATGAAACTGAAATCCTAGGGTTAGAAAATAATGCTACACCTAGCTCAGTTTGAGATAGTTATGAAAGAAAACAGAAGACACTGTTGATGCACCTAGTTCTATTAAAGCTACTGAGAAAAGAAAATTGTTATAGTGTGTTAGAAACAGAAATTAAATACTAAAGGACTGTTCTGAGGTAGTAAAGAAAAGTAAAAAAGCAAGAAAAAGCAAAATGAAGTGCATGTTTTAAACATAATACAGGTTACAAAAGAGCTCCACAAATGTTGACAGAGGAAAAGGAGATACTGAGCAAAGTGTGAATACAGAACAAGTATTGGTCAATGGAGATTCCATGTTGAAGGGATTGGAGAATTAGTTACTAGAAATTTCAAAAAGGGTACGTAACAACTATCTCTGTGAGAGAATGCAGAATATTTGTCATTATTAAAGGTATTTTCAGGATTTTGTCAAACAACAATAAGTATTCGCACATTATTATTTTTGGAGGGATTAATGATAAATGAGAATTTTGTATATTAAACAGAAAAAAACAATAATTAGACAGTAAAAAGGGTACAAACCTGCCCTGTGTGGACATTTTGCCTGCACCAAGAATGAGAAACAGTTTAATAAAACTAGTAGTCCAGTAAGATAGCAAATGGTTGTTTAGGTTTTGAACACAGGGTTGTAACATCAGTGAGAATCAGGTCCAAAATCATTTAACCTGTAACATCTCGCATCCCAGTTTATGTAGGGATAGTTGGTGTTTCCCAAGAGAATACTGTTAGACTAAGTGAGGAGAGATGCCAGTTTGTTTAGATATGCCTCATTGGTAGCAGGTGATGTGGAGATTATGATTTGTTAACATGGAGAGAGCTGCTCTGAGACTGGGTTGAGTTTTTATTTTTTCTGTGGTACAGAGACATGTTCTAAAACTGCCTTGCTAATGTGTACTTGTAGCATCCCTGCTCATATGCTGATTCTTCTTTGGAAAGTCCACTGACAACAAGTATCATTTTCTAGAGAAGGTTATTTTTTCAAGGTTGCCCTCATATTTTGCATTATCTAGACATTTACAAACTGTTGTTTCCTTTGAATTATGTTTTTGAAAGGTATCTATAAGAAGGAGAAGAGGAACTCGTGTGCATATGAGAAGGTCAATTAATGTTATAAACCACACCTGTAACAATGTTTAACTATAGCAGAAAGGAAAATGTGACCATTAGTGTTCTACTAATAAACAGTTTTTACTAGTGTTAGATGGTGACTTTAGGGAAAAAGGATGCTGAAGGAAGCAAATGAATAGCTGGGGTTAAATTAAGATAGGCCAATAACTATTTACTTGTAAATAAACAGTTGTAGTTAGTCACTATCATCCACAGAATACCTCAATACCTACTCATTCTAGTGCCCTATAAACACCTTTGATGTCATACTGCATTAAAATACTAATGATAGCAATAACAACAACTCACATACTCTAGGCCTACAAGTTGGATCACTGACTGCTTGGCTGTAATCAAATAACAGAAGGGATTAGTTTTCTTTGACCTATTGCCTCTGTTCCCAGCAATGAAAACCACTTTACTGACTGTGTACTCCTCAGATGACTGTTTATTCAGTTGATGAGAATGGCCAAAGTAATGCATTTCACCTCATTGGTACCTGATGCATATAATGAAATCTGTTACAAGTCTCCTCACGCATTTCCACTAGTAAAAACTGTTTATTAGTAGAACACTAATGGTCACATTTACCTTTCTCCTATAGCTAAACATTGTTATAGATGTGGTTTATAGCATCGTGTTTGTCCTGGGACCGCTCTTGTTTGGCATCTACTTCTCTGAAGTACAGGCCAACACTAAGGGACTCTGGCTTGTTCTGTTCTAAAATAAAAACTTTTAACTATCGTGGTGGTTCCGGTGATTTGTTGGAATAAGGGACTCTGGCTAACAAAGTTCGCAGATGACTGCAAACTGGGAGCCATTATTGAATACCCAAATAATGTGGATACTCTACAAACGGGCCTTACAGAAACAGATGCTTGGTGCCAGAGCCATGGGCTCAAGCTCAATGCCAAGAAATGTATAGTTATTCCCTTTGGGAAAAAACATGTACCCATGAATTACCATATAGGTGGCAGTACGCTAAACACCGAAAGTGTGATAAGAGACTTAGGGACACAGGTGGACAGTAGTCTCACCTTCGATAACCACATCACCACAACAATCAGGAAATCCTTCTATGTGGCACACCTCATCACTAAGGGCTTTTCATCCAGAAAAAAGGAGGTCATTGTCCCACTGTACTCATCCCTCATTAGACCCATTATAGAATACAATGCCCCGTTTGGTATGTACCTCTCAAGACATCTGCAACAACTGGAAAGGCCACAGAAATACCTCACTAAAAGAATCACAGGCCTAAAGCAGATGCCCTACGCTGACTGCCTTAAAAAACTCCAGCTATACTCTGTCGCATATCGTTTACTCAGAGGCAATCTCTGCTTAACATACAAGGCCATGTCAAACCCAGAGCTGTTGGACATTCTACACTTAAACAAATCCCAATCCCTCAGAGCTACACGCTCCAGGGATCTAAATCTTGTCATAACAATAAACAAAACATGCTGGAGGGATAGGTTCCTGACCCAGAGTCTCCCCAGACTCTGGAATAGATTACCCATACATGTCAAGCAGAGTGCCTCTTTGGCCCTCTTCAAAAGGAACCTTGACGATTGGATGGGAGAAAGGAAATTCACCCTGGGGATCACGTCAGTCACCCTGCTAGACAGGGGTCCAGGGAAGTAAATAGTGTGGGAAGAAATAGCCACTCCAGCATGGACAATGACAGAATCATAATTGCACTTGTTGTGGAGTGACTTGAGTGCATGTGTAATGTGGCAGATCGTGGCACCCGACAGGCAGCTGACTGTAATTTTCTCCTTGTTCAGCCTGATGAGTGGGACATCAGTGTACCTGACTATAGAGTCACCTATGAATAAAGTGTTGGGTACATTGTCTTGCATTAGGGGCTGTTGTTGGGTGGCACACTGGTGTTGTGAGCTATGTGACACTTTGATTGTGATTGGTGTTTATTTGTGTTTCAGCTTTGGAGGTCCTTATTGCTTGGGCACGTTACTGTTAAGGGCCTTCACATATGAGGGTTTAGTGTTGCTATGTGAGGGTGTTGGTGGTGTGGGTTTAGAAGGGCTATGTGTTGCTTGAGGTGTAGTGTGGGTGTTAACCTTCTCCTCTTGGCTGTCTAGCACAATCTTGCGTGGAGAGAGCTTTGCTTCCACTTTGGCTATGTAAGTGCATCTCTCGCAGGTTGTAGTGCTAGGTGATATGAGGAGAGGGTTGTCTGTGTACATGAGGCAATTGCTGCATTGCCCCAGTATGCCCAGATTCACCAGGTGGACAGGAGAAATCACCGGGAGCTGATTCTTGGACATGCCTGGTTTGGTGCTTTTATTTGTAAAGTACAAGAGCTGTTTTCCTTTACCTTAGCAAGGTATTTGCAATTATAGGCTGTTTAGTGCCTACTATTAATTTCTCATTATTAACAAGGAGAGCTGAGTGCTTGTATCATTTTAAGGCTTCCTATTGCCTTCCAGCAGGTTTTAGAGCAAGTGCTAGTCACAGGGATGCTTAAAGGTAAGATGAAAAAAATGGTTTATCCTAAACACTGCAGTGTGCACTAGAGGAGTTAGATGTGAAAGTAGGTAACTTAAGTTTTACCTGTCTATAAAGTTAAGTTTTAGTGGAGAGTCACTATTTTTAAAACAGCAAGATAGATTGAAAGGGGGTGGTCACTTAATAATAGAATTCTATTGTCCTTTAATTGTAGACTTACTGGGAATGCATGGATATTTGTCTGATAAAGAGCTTAGATGCATTAGAGGGTCTAACTGATGAGGATGAGGAATAAGTGGAGGATAGAGAAGTAGGCATTGGAGAGTGCGATCCCATGGGGCAACTAAAGGGGCAGAAAAGGTGATGCATAGTGTAACTATGTGAATGGGAGTGAGTAAGTAGAAACAATTGTTTAAGTGATAAGGAAGGGAGTATAAGAAAAGCAATGGGAAATAAATTTGACTGAAGTATATTTTTGGGGTGTGTCAATTTGTCATGGAGGTGGGTAAGAATGGGGTAGGGTGAGGTGTGTAACAGGCCTGAGCCAGTTTCCCATGGAAACATTCTGTGAAAGACATATTGGTAAATAAGGAGTTATACAGAGTTCAGCTGTAAGTCCAGCTGCAAAGGAAGATTAATGTATGGAAAAGAATGAAGAAGGATTAGAGGAAAGGGAAGAAACATAAAGAGGAGAGGGAAAGAGAAATGGCGTGGTTATCATGTGGCAGGAGAGCTAAATCCCCATATCGATGTTAGGCAGGGTAGGGAACAACAAATAAATACAAATTGTTAGTTGGAGAAAAAGACTGAGGGATATATATTGAAGGTTGTGTGACTCCTTCCAGCACAATGGGATAAACAGCAGTGTTATCAAAAGCAGGCAGACAAAAGTGGTTGGCTTCATATCAATAGCTGGGCAGTGTTCCTTACTTGTGTTTTAATAATTCCCATTCATGGGAACTCAGTATGTCCCAGTGTCTTTACAAGTTAATTCAATGAGGTTTGTTAACCCGAGGATCCTCAATAACCAAGTGTAATATTGAGCTTCAGGTATGGGGAACATCCTTTCAAATACACTGACAATATAAGGGAAATAGATATGCGTCTATGGAACATGGACATTTCCAGATGCACTAAAGATAATTGTAGAAAAAGAACTGTTAGAAATAGTTTAAGGATGTTAGAAATTCCATGAATACATCTACAGTAAAGAAGTAATGTGGAAACTGAGCATAGACCCTTGCAAATGTTTTACCTAATATTTTTGAAAAAATATGCCTCTAAGAAGGTTGTTATAGTTGGATACAGTTTGCAAACAGAGTCATAACCAAGAAATGAGTTTTGAAATACTCAAGAAACTAGTTACATATATGCCACCACAATTAATATACTATAATCTGAATAAGCTAGCTGTATTGCAAGTAGATGCCATCCAGAAGGTGTAGGAGCTATGATCCTACAACAGAATAAGCTATGCCCATGGATCATGAGTTTTTGTGGATGTATAAATATATGCCCATATAGAAAAAAACTGTCAGAAATACTTTACGGATGTGAGAAATTCCATGAATATATCTATGGCAAAGTTCAGATAGTTTCAGAGCACAAGCACTCACAGAGCATATTTAAAAACAGTGTACAAGACACCTCCAAGACTATAGATGATGTTAGTTAATATACAGAAGAATGGACTGAAAATAAAATATAAATCAGGCAATTAACTATAGAAGTCTGATACAATGAATAGTAGACCTTTTGAGCACAACATACATATCAGAGAATATCATGTGTTTCTAGAAAAAATAGAGATCCTCTGGGTAATACTGCAGGTACCAAGGAGTCACACATACACACAGACACAAATAATTTCACAGATGAACTGACAATGATTTAGAAATACAAATACTGAAAGTTACAATGAGAAGCTGGCATAAGCTAATGGAAAGTAGAAATATTCTTCATATGGTGCTTAATTTTCAAAG
Organism: Protopterus annectens; assembly: GCF_019279795.1. Taxonomy (NCBI): domain Eukaryota; kingdom Metazoa; phylum Chordata; order Ceratodontiformes; family Protopteridae; genus Protopterus; species Protopterus annectens. The sequence goes on along the minus strand of NC_056739.1, from coordinate 1,033,323,454 downwards.
TAAATGAGTACTTCTATATTAAAGGAGAAAAATGGATGCTTGAGGAAATGCATTAATCTAATTTAAGAATAGGAATACACAAAGAAAAACCATGATATATGCTGTATTGCCCAGGAATGATATTTTAAAATGAACAAGTAGTACATTTGTGTTGCAAGCAAATCATACCATAAACAATCTCTAAAACATATCAGCTCATAAATGTTATGGTCACTCTTGTATTTCAGAGCATATTTACCAATGGAATTTTGATAGGCAATGATTTTTTTTTCAATTAAAGTAGCATAAAATCTTCTTTAGCAACCACCTTTAAATGTTTCTGCCAAACACACTTAAATTCCTGATTATGTCACTGTTGCAGAACTGCCTAAAGGCCTCTCATTTACTCAGTGTAGAAATTATGCAAAATATTTACACTATTACATACTGTGTTGTAAATGTCTTGTTAGACTCTTCTTATGTCACAATTTCTGACTGTCCATATAACTGAACATAACTTATATCTCTAGCATGTAAGCAAAGTGTAAAACATCATCTAACCACATTTTGTCAAACTATTCATGCATAATCTTATAGTAACATTGGCATCATTCTTTTAAAATATGACGTTGATTACTATGATGGCATGTGAAACTGATTTATTCATTATTTCTTACTTTTTGTTTCAGAAGTCTCTGTACTGGAGCCTTTTTCCAGTATGAGCTCCTATGAAAATGGACTTTGCCCACTAGCATTAACAAAACAAACAAGCAAATAAATAAATACATGTAGCTCATATGAGTAGGTATAACTTCTAAGGAATACTAAAAATGATAGAGACAACAGGTCAAGTTTGGTTAGTGCATTAATGGTAATTTATTATTTATTTATTTATTAAATTGCTGTTGTTTTACCAGGATAGTCCATTGGGTGAAGGAACCCGTTTTCAATAGAGTCCTGGGGAGACAAGCTCCAAGACAAATTGAATTACAGTGAATTTTACATAGAAAATTTCAAAAAAAACTTTTTTATTTGGAAAGTAGGGAAATATAAGGAGAAACATTGAAATTAATTATACATTTACTAAAATAAGAATGAGTGTACAGTACAATTTATAAAAGAAACATTGAAATGAATTATACAATTACTAAAGTAAGGATGAGTGTACAGCACAATTTATAAAATGAAGTAGTAGGAGGACATTAAATTTAAAACCATTAATTTTCTAAAATGAAGTAGGATGACATTAGATTTAAAAGCATTCTTTTTCTGAAATAGTGAAGTAGGAATAAAGTACAGTTTATACAGTAAGGTTGACACACAAAAATACAGGCTCAGACAATAAGAGTGACACTTTAAAGGTTTGGACATGTGAAAAAGCAGGTGTATAGCATTTCATCAAGAGAAAAACAATGGCATTATGGGTGAAGTGATGTTATATTTTGTATGAATATATTGTTATACTTTTACGGCTGTATTAGTTAATGTATTCCAAGTTAATTACAGTACTGGGCGTACAACTTGCATTTATTACTTTTGTGCAGCTATATTCTTCTAAGTGTACTTAATATATTTTCTATATGGCTACCATTTCATTTTCTATTTGTGTGAAACTTAGGTAGGATGGGAGCAGGAGCATATCTATTGTGAGGCAAGATGTGAGTGCAATGAGGCTTTGAATGAGGAAAGGCGGGAGATAGTGCAGATGGAAGAAGGAAGAGAGTTCCAGAGGCGTGCTAGGGAGAAGTATAGCAGGTGGTTCCCAGCTGGACGTGAAGGTTTATGAAGTTTAATTAGGTTTTGGGAATTGGATCTCAAGTGTCAATTTGGTATGTACATTTCAAAGGCATTAGCTAGGGAGGGGCAGAGATATGGTCTATGGATGAGTTTATGGGTTTGGATAAGTTGGGTGTAAGTGAGGAAATTGGGTAGCTCTAGCCAGCTTAGTTGATGAAGGGAATTACAGTGGTGGGAAGAGGATTTGTGACTGGCAGCAAACTTGGATATTTTGTTATAGCAAATTGCAAGTTTTATTTTAAGGGAGGATTGCAGATTGGTAAAGATAGTTGCCCCTTATAACAGGGATGGGATAAGGTATGTGTTGGCTATTGTGATTCTAGTAGAGGGAGAGATGAAATGGCTATGATGGTAAAGCATACCTAGTTTTTTATGGGGTTTTTTTATGTTGACTAGTAGATGCTTGTCAAATTTCAACTGGTCGTCAATGACTATTCCTAATAATTTTGAGTCGGATACAATTTCAAGGGGAGTATTGTTTTTGCTGGTAATAATGAATGACAGTTTGTCAAGAGGAGAGTTTTTGGTGGGGCTGGAAAGCATCATTTTAGTTTTGGAAGCATTTAGAGCCGGATGGTTTTCAAGCATCCATTGCTCAGATGCAGAGAATGCGGCCTGAGTGAGATGTGTGAGATTTGTGAAGGAGGGGGAGGAGGAGATTATAGTAGAGTCATCCACGTATTGAATAAGGGTGGAATTAGGGATGGCTTGATAGAAATCATTAATGAATATGTTGAATAATAGGGGGCCAAGAATGGAAGCTTGGGGGACGGCTGTAGGTGCATTGAGGAAGGGTGAGGAGGCCTTATTCCATTTTACTGCTTGCTGTCTATTTGTGAGGTAGTTTGAGAACCACTGGATGGTGGAAAGGGATAGGTTTAGTTTAGTGAGTTTGGTAAGGAGTAGGGTATGGGAAATAGAATCGAATGCCTTGGAGAGATCGAGGAGAAGAGAGGATACGAAGTGACCAGAGTCCCAGGTTTTATTGATTGTTTCAAGGAAGGAGAGGAGGGCTGTGGAGGTGCTATGGCCTGGTCGAAAACCATGTTGTGTGGGAGTTAGAAGTTTTTTATTGATAAGACAGGGTAGAAGTTGTTTGTGTACACACATTTCAAGTAATTTAGAAATAGGGAACAGGATAGCAATTGGTCGAAGGTTTTGAATGTCATTATTGTTACTGCCTTTATGGAAAGGTATAATAAAAGCTTTCTTCCAGAGTTGGGGGACTTGATTCTCTGAGATAGAACAATTAATAAGTATGCTAATAGGGAGGGCAATTGCTTCAGAAGCTGCTTTTAAAAAGTAGGAGGGGATTTCATCAAGGGCAACTAAGCCTGGTTTTATTTTAAGTAGACGTTTTTTGATGGTATAAATAGAAATGGGGTTGGTAGTAAAAGGTGGGGGGTTGTGGAGTTGAGCTGTTTAGGGAGGGAGAGGTGGGCTGGGGATGAGTTGCTGAGTTATTAGTGAAGGTTGATCTTAGTTTATTGATGGTATTTATGAAAAAGGAGTTAAATTGGTTTGCTAAGTCCATGTTAGATGCATTTAGGTTAGGACATGGGTTTTCAGTTTTACCTGGGTTGAGGACAGATGAGATTCCTTTCCAGAAAAGTTTGGGATTAGTACTGTGGTTAGTTTGGAGGGTGGTAAAGTATGATCTGCGATTAGTAGTGATGAGTTTTTTGACTTTGTTACAAAGGCTTTTATATTCAGTGAGGATGGCGATGGTTTTATTTTTTTGATAACGTGCCCAGGTTCTGTCATGGAGTCGCATGGTAGCTAAAGTGTTTTTAGTTAGCTATGGGACTGGATTACTCTTGATATGCTTAGTAGTTTTTAGTGGGGTAAATGAGTTTAGTAGGTTTATAAAGGTGGTATTAAAGTAGGTAAGAGCCTTGTCGAGTGGAAGGGTCTTTAGAAGGTTCCAGTTTGTGGTTTTTAGTGTATATGTGAAAGTGTCAGGGTTGAAATTTTTTAGGCATCGAGTGGTACTATAGGAATGGGTAAGTTGGACAGAAGAGGTTAGACGATGAGCGAATGTGGGGAAGTGGTCAGCTAGTGGGTCTGGAAGAATGCCACTGTCAGAGAAATTGTGAGGATGGGATACTAAGATCCAGTCTGATACTTCCATTAGTACAGTTTTTTGTGGGTCTGGTGGTGAGATTGATTAACTGGGTGAAATTATATAAGTTAATGTTAAGTGAGTTTGTGGGAGCTAGGACTGTGTCCCATTTTATATTAACATCACCCAGGATTATGGTTGCATGAGTAATATTAGAGGAGACCCAGGATAGAATGTCTACTAGGGTTGAGATGTTATCACCAGGGGGCATATAGAAAGAGAAGACAAATATGAGTTTATGCTTGCTTAGGTGTAATAGGGCAGGTATCAATTCTGCTTTACCAAAACTTGGGAGGGGTTTGGTGTGGGGAGTGACAAGGAGGGAGGCAGACTATAACATTGCAACACCGCCACCTTTTCTAGGAGTTCTGTCATTTCTTAGTAAACAGCAGTTAGGTGGAATCAGCTCAGAATCTTTTATGTGGGGCTTAAGCCAGATTTCAGAGATTGAGAGAATGTCTGGTTGATTATGTAGTAGCCAGGCTTGTAGGTTTGGGATTTTATTACAAAGGCTTTGAGCATTTACGGCAGTGAAGTGAAGGGATGTAACAGTTGGCTGAGAGATGTGAGGTAGAGGGGTTGGATCTGGACAGGAAGAGGGGCCAGGATTGGGGTGGATGTCTCCAGAGAGAAGGATAGAGATGGAAGTTTGGGGGATATATTGTCCGAGGTGGCGTTGGCTGATACAGTGAGAGATTTTTGCGGCTATATGGCTGAAACAGTTTATCGTTATATTTTTGGTTAGGACTCTATCGGGGAAGAGCATATAGATGTTGAGGGGAAAGAGACAAGGGGATATATACATGGAGTATTGTGTGTTGTTCAACGAAACCAACAAAGTGCCAAAAAGGAACCAATAAAACAAAAATACCAAAGCTGGAGGCAAACAAGGATGCTGCAAATGAACTCCAAACCAATAGCGTACTAAAACCTTTATTATCCGCTTTCATCCGAAGACTTCATCAGAATAATGTTACAAGCACAACAAACACATTAAATACAATGCTAAAAACAATTAACCACCCCAATTAATCAATTGACTTAAAGAAACATCTTCTCAAACTCAACTAATTTTTTAAAATATCATAAACTTTGTATTAACAAGGATAGTGACATTACTACATTCTTTAGCTGAGTTTGAGAAGATGTTTCTTTAAGTCAATTGATTAATTGGGGTGGTTAATTGTTTTTTAGCATTGTATTTAATGTGTTTGTTGTGCTTGTAACATTATTCTGATGAAGTCTTCGGACGAAAGCGGATAATAAAGGTTTTAGTACGCTATTGGTTTGGAGTTCATTTGCAGCATCCTTGTTTACCTCCAGCTTTGGTATTTTTGTTTTATTGGTTCCTTTTTGGCACTTTGTTGGTTTCGTTGTTCATCAGTGCCTTAACCATGGCGGAGGCAGTGGAGGATTCTTTACTGAACTTAACTGTTCACCCGACGCCTAATAGCGAATCAGCAGGCGTTAACAATCTCTTGATGGCTACACTCATTGACATACAAAGTTCATTAAAGTTTCTGGTTACGAAGGCCAGTGTTTGTGAAACAGCGGCGAATGCCTCAAGTCCCTTAGGGTCCTTTAAGGAAATGGATACTGTTATTGATTTGGGCAAGATTCCAGGTTCCGACAAACGTCAAGAAATAAGAAATCATCGTTCACATTTTACAACCACCACTGTGGGTCCCCGAACTTTTTCGCATTTCCTCGACCAGGTGGATAATCCCTTTGGTAGTTTTGGACAGAAGAACAACATACCGAACAAGGAGGAGTTTAACAACAAGCGTGAACACCTTTTCAGGCTATTAAAAAGGTATCGGTCATTGGACCTTGAAAATTGTTATTTTTCGCGTTGCATTGAACTGAGTATTGTTCCTAAAGGTTTAGGATTTTTTAAATGTCCCAATGGTGTGACCGTTGGTGATCCAATGTTTGACACTTTGGTTTCTTTCTTTAATGAAACGGGGTTGCGCTTCCTTAGATTACTTATTGACAATAATGTCATTAAGATGAACTCTCTCAAAGATGAGATTACTGGTATCGAGTCCTTCTTTAAAAAGACGATGACTGGTGACCATTTAGTGGACTTTCTTCAGTCTTTGTCTGAAGAAATTGACCAATACTCGGGAGAGGTAACCAATAGGAAGCAAGCTAAATTGGTGCGTGATATTTCTTCATATCAGAACAGAACTGCTTACAATCATTTTGCTTCTAATAGTAGAACCAGTTCATTCAAACGATTAAATACTCAAACTGGCAACAGACAGACTTATAGCACGGTGGTTTCTACATCACATACTAACAGCAATTGTGCATTCACCGACATTGGTAGTGACAAATTTCATAGACAAGAACATATTTCCCCTGTTAAGACTGTGATGCAGTCTGAGAGTTCTCTTTCTGACACGGTGTCGGGGGGTAATCAATCCGAGCCTGTTGTCAGTAATTTACTTTCTAAATCTAACTGTGAGAGCACGTCTAAAACTAAAGAAGGTACTGTTTCTACTACTTCATCTTCTTTTTTTACCACAAAGAGCCAATTCAACAGAAAGACTCTGTTAACGAGAAGTCGGACTTTTATGGGATCAAACTCTTCGGGGGACGAAACTTAGACCAACATTTAGACAGTTTCAGTATTATTAATTTGACCAATGTTGTTTTTACAGAGACGGAGTTAAAAATATTAGAGTATGGGTTGAATTTTGTACCTAGCACCAAGGCTATCTTTAGTAAGACAGTTATTGACATCAAGAAGTATGCTAGAAAGTTTAATTTATGTTACTTAATGCACAATTTGCCGGAATCAAAAAAGGTTTTGGTTAAGCCTTCTAGTTTTGTACCCAAACTACAACATACTATTAAGGTATTTGAGGAACTTTGAATTCAAGACGTAAAGACCTTGTTATCAAACAAAACAAAAACATTTAACAATTTAAACAAAGAGGAAAGGAAAGCATTGGTAAATTTGCAGTCTATGAATAGTGATTTAAGATTTATGAAAAGTGACAAAGGGGGTAACATTGTTGTAATGGAACAGGGAATGTACAAATCAAAAATGTTAAACATTTTGAACAATAGAGACGAATATGTAGAGATTTCACTTTACGAAATACACAAATGTCAACGTTTGATACATTCACACCTATACGAAGCGCTTATGTCCGGGGACATTAGCTTTGGGGTGTATGACTTTTGTGTTGTGGAAGAACCAAGGATAGGGGTTATTTTTGGGATTCCAAAAACCCATAAGTGTTTAAACAACCCGCCTTTTAGACCTATTGTTTCTTCACCACATTCCGTCACTGAAGGGATGTCATTAGTGATTGATGCTATTCTGGGGCCTATTATAGCTAACAATGATTCTTTTGTTAGAGATTCTTGGCATTTGTTGATTAAGTTAAAAACTTTTGCTGAAACTTTAGTTTTTGATCCTGACAAACACATTATTTTTACTGTTGATGTTGTTTCATTATACACATGTATACCCCATGAGGAAGGAATTGTAGCTGTTCGTAGCTTTTTATTTATGAGGAAAGTATTTAGTACCAATGCTATTTCCACCATTTGTAGATTTTTGGAAATCATTTTGTATAACAATTTCTTTTTGTTTGATAAGATCTACTACAGGCAAAAAAGAGGGGTAGCGATGGGTTCTCCTGCTGCACCAGCTTATCAGTGGCGGCTGGTGACTTCAAATCACAGGGGGGCTGCAGGAGACAGCTGAATGGGTGGGGTGAAGGGGAAGGGGTGTGGTCAACCATAAAGGGGAGGAGCTATGCACAAAACCACAAAAAACTAACTTTACTTAAATACGCTACCCTGGGTGGCAAACCATCATTATGAAAGTCCAATCAAGACAAAAATAAGTGTAGAAGAATAAAAATATTTCAATGCATTGGCTGCATGACAGCTTACTTAATATCTAGATGGAAACAAAAGGTTGAGGCATGAAAAAATAAATTACTTTTTAAATACATTACTGGAATGCCAGTCAAAATCAAGTATAAGAAAAACCAGAAGCACTCAACTCAAACCACTTCTCCTTGCACTGCAGTTCTAATTATAATATATTCAGCTTTATTAAAGTACCAAGTAACATGCTGAAGGTAGAAATCTATGTGATGCCCCCACTTGTAAAAATGTTTCTTATCCAAAAAAGACCTGCTGCCTGACAACTTGTTTCATGGGGAAAACATGATCAAAGTAAAAAATGAAAAGCAAACAAGAAACAAGCTCAAGATACATTGCTTAAAGGATTACTGTACAGGTTATGGACCACACGATTGGCATTCTGTTTAGTTTACGGGTAAAGTCTGTAGAGATGGCTGGAAGTCTCCAACAAGTGTAATGAGCTTTTTAAAATAATGGAATCCTGTCCTTTAATACCCAAGGCTTATACATTATCTAGTCAAGTATTCTCTGCATGGCAACAACAGAAAGGCTTTCAATGTTGGCAATTCTTTAACAGTATGCTTATTAAAGCTTACTTGCATCTTACGATATCAGACAAGCTTACCTTATGGTCATTAAAGCATTGCTACTTAAACACAGAGCAACAGGCACTTTGAGTAATAAGCATAAATCTGAGTAATAAGCATAAATCAACAGTACAAAAATATGACAGAAACCAGACCATTCTGCAAAATCAAGGACAGATGAAAAGCCACTGTAGTACTTATGCAGTGTGTCCTCCCCATCCAAGGTAGATACAACTACTCCTTGCCTTGGACACATCCAGAGTCACTACATGGGGGAGTGGGGTGCAACAAGCATGTCACAATTTGAAATCTCTCTGGCTGACTGTGATGGCCCTAACACATTTGTCATACTTCTCAACCTCAAGAGCAAGAAATCTGGACAAAGCCATACACAGAAGTGGGACAAAGGCCCAACAATAAGGACAATTTTTAAATATTGCTCTAATAAACTTAGAAAGATAATAGAATAGGTCTTGCATTAGTATGAATTTTCTGAAGGGTATAAAATCTGAAACTCAAATGTCTGTAATTTTCTAACTTCAGTCTTTAGTGATTTGTCACTAATTTGCCAAAAAACATAATTTTATGAAACATGGACCAAAAATGTGATGCAAAAATATTAAATAGACACACAATACAGCTGCTACCTGTCAAAGAAGGGACACTTTAATATTAGTACTGCTACCTTGAGCAGCTGAGAAAATAAGAGAATCTACATGCATTTCAAGTAATCTATAACTTTGATTATTACAGTTATTTCTTAATTGTAAACCCTCCATGTTTTCTTCCAAAATTGCTATTTTGTGGAGGGATTATTAGGGGGAAGAGCAACATATTGAGCCAAAAATTGGGGACAGTTGAGAGGTTGGCTATGCCTAATTCTATAAAGCAATTTATTTGCATGTACCTCTCAACCTGTTAATGCAGTAAATCTGAACAAGGCCAAATATATTGGGGGCACATATAAACAGTACTAAAAATTGCTCTTGTATAAATTGAGACAGTTGATAGAACAGCTCTTACTTTAACATGCATTTTTCTGAAGGTTATGAAGTCTGAAACTTATTATTTAGTGACTTCTGGAAAATCATTTAGGAATTAAAACTACAAATTTTATGAACAACAAACCAAAAATAAGAAGCAAAAATCTATTCATTCTTTGAAAATCTGGACAGTTGGGAGGTATAGTTCAGCTGGGCCTGTCTGAGTTTGCTGCCCTTCCCCCCTGACAAAATAATGGTTGAATGGAGCCTCTGCAGCCATTCCAATGAACCATTACTTGGCTATTTCACTCCATTTACCACAAACACTAATGTGCATATTGCTTTACTTCTATGATGAGTTGGACTTCATTTGAAAGTTTTATTTTGTATTTTACAGCACAAATACTAAGTCATCTGTTAAACAAAGCAATGCAGTCTCACAATGAAAACTTAGCATTAAAACTTCTCTGCCCTTGAAACTCACATTCATTGAAACAGCATTGAAACCCACATTCAAAGAAAATACATTTTGCCAGTGGCAGATAAAGATTAATTTTGGGCTGTTTTTGAATCATAGGCCCCTTGCATATGAAACATACATGTGCTCTTTGATACACCTTCCTCATTGTACTAAAATTATATTCCTTGTACAATACAGTACACTTGTTAGAGGGTGTTTTAAATTTGTTTTGAACATTTTTCCAGTAAGCAATGAAACAAACCATATGCACCCATAATGGCAAAACTGCCCAGTTGAGAACATTTAAAATAAAAAAGTCTACTCAGACTTCCACAGTCCACCATTATTAGTAAATATACACAATTCTACAGTCCACCATTATTAGTAAATATGCACAATTCCACAGTCCACCATTATTAGTAAATATGCACAATTCTACAGTCCACCTTTATCAGTAAATATGCACAATTCTACAGTCCATTATCAATAAATATGCACAATCTCTGAAGTAAGTCATCTAAATAATTCCACATTAAAGAAATCTGTAACTAATGAAGCGGTTGCTGCTAGCAATCACCTTTATATTTCATGGTTTCATCGAAAAATAAAGTGTCTGTTGCCCCTCAGGAATAAATTGTCTATATTACATTAAAAAATGATAAGCTAGTAATAATATTGCAAGAGGAAATGGATGGCAAACTGATAACGAACTCATAGTTAGTATCTTCACCAAGGAGAACATTCTCAGTACGGCAGCATCCACCTCTTGTGGGAGTAGAACCCACAGCCTTCTGCATCAAAAGCAAGTACACAACCTGTTGTGCTATAGCATTAACTAGGCAAAGCACTAAACTTCTATTCCCCCTGCAGCTCTCAGCTCCTTGTAAAATCTACTCAATACTCAACTGCATCTCAACTTCGCAGCTCAAGAAAACTGGAAAAAGCCAAAATGTATTGGGGGGGGGGGGTCAAAAGCCAGGGACACATTAAACATTGCTTGTATAATATTGGAAAGTTGCTAGAATAAAATGTTGTGTTGTCACCATATATTTTACTACCAAGGTCCCTGAGCAAAAAACAGTCAGAGTAACATACCACTACGCCACATCAGCTGCTTTGTAAAAGAGAGGAAGACTGAAACTTAAATGACTATCATTTAGTGAATTCAGTTCTCACCATAGCTGTCAACCTCTTAGTACAAAACACCTGGACAAACCCAGTAATGAGGGAATACAGCCTTCAAACATATTCAGTGAATTCAGTTCTTGCCATAGCTGTCAACCTTAGCACAAAAACCTGGACGAAGCCAATAATGGGGGAATACAGTCCCAAAAATAGGGACAAATTTAAAATATTCATTTTATAAACTTAGAAAATTGCTAGAAAAAAAGGTTGTGCTACTATGTATTCTGAAGAACACGAAGTTTGAAATTCAAATGCCGGTCAATTTTACTGCGGACAGAACAAAACCAATTTTCAGCAGAGACGCAGGGATTAATACTGCAGACACGTCTTTGTAAAATGGCAGGGCACCAGAGCAAATCCACACAAACACAGGGAGGAGATGCAGACTCCACACAGAAGCCACCCCAACCAAGAATCAAACCAGAAAACCTATAGCTGTGAGGCAACAATACTACCACTGCACCATCAAATATGCAAGGAATTAAACATTCAGAAACCTGAAGTCTGAAATTCAAATGCCTGTCAATTTTACTGCGGACAGAACAAAACCAATTTTCAGCAGAGATGCAGGGATTAAAACTGCAGACACGTCTTTGTAAAATGGCAGGGCACCAGAGCAAATCCACACAAACACAGGGAGGAGATGCAGACTCCACACAGAAGCCACCCCAACCAAGAATCAAACCAGAAAACCTATAGCTGTGAGGCAACAATACTACCACTGCACCATCAAATATGCAAGGAATTAAACATTCAGAAACCTGAAGTCTGAAATTCAAATGCCTGTCAATTTTATTTAACATTTGTTAATCAGGACAGTCTGACTTGGAACAAAAAAACAATTTTCAGCAGAGGCCCAGGAAGAAATAATGCAGACATATCTTTGTAACATGGGAGGACACAAAAGCAAACCCACACAAACACAGGGAGAAGATACAGACCCCACAAAGAAGGAACCCCAGCCAAGAATCAAACCTGAGAACCTGCAGCTGTGAGGCAACAATGCCCTTATTTACAGTTGGTCATTAAAATACTCATAGGGATACTGAAAAAAGTATAATACTTGGTAAATTTGATAACTTTAAGCATATACAAAAGAAATGCTGCTTCAGATAGATCAGTTGTGGATTTATATTTTATTTAAAGAATACTGTGTTGAAACAGAAAGAAAGTATCTCACATATATAGCCCCAGTCTTCACTATGAGGCCAAAACAGATGAAAACAAAAGTCAAATATCTCCAGGGCAATGTGTCTCAGAAATTTACTCTATTTTATCAGCAAGAAAACTATTTTCCTTCCCCATAATGGCTGACCATCATGCCCCACTTCTACACCACCTGGAAATGCCACCCTAATGGATACCCACTGTACCCTTCACTGAATGGTGTCTCTTCTCGGAAAAGTTCTGCTCTGAGGATGCTTCAGATTCCTCACGTAGACTTTCACGCTTAGTTTCCCCACCAGACAAGCAGGCAAGATGAGCTTTGCGGATAAGCCATTCTCTCTCTCTCCAGTGAATGACATTTTTGCTCCTGCCTGTCTATACATCAAGCATCTGAGCCACTAAATGAAATAGGGTTGCCTGGAACATAGTCAGGGCTTTACCTTTCTTTGCCACTGGTGTGGTATCTTAACATAAAGAAAAATATCTGATGGCAGGCCAATAGGTAGTATATGGATTGAAACTTTAGGGCACAATGCCCAAGATTTTGGGATTTAACGTCCTCTTAAAAGTTTCTTACATCTTCCATAATTTTCCAACCGATCAATTAACTCACAAAGCTCATATGCAAATGCCAGAATCTCACATTCATGGTAAAAAAATAATTTATATTCACTATTTCATCACTTCCAACACTATCTGGGTTACAGACAGGTATCAGGGTGTAAGTGAGTTTTTACAAAGAGTGCTAACATTACTCAATGGGCTTTGGTATAGGAGAAGAGACAAGGTGCACATGGTACTCATAATCTGCACAAACAAAGTCATAACTATTCTTGCATCCCAGCAGCTTCTGTAACCCTAAAAGAATATCCTGCAATTTAGATTTGCACTGCTGAGGCATAAGAGAGTATTTTTTGCCTATCAAGACTGCTCAGAGATCTAATGTTTTTCCTTATAGAATCACCAATTAGTAATATACCATCTGTTTGCTCCTTCAATCAACCCCTGCCATAACACAATCCTAAGGGACAAGCACATAAATAAATTCAACATTCACATATCAAAAATATATATAAATACAGTATATATAAAATCATAAGATAGCTTTTATACATTTATCTAAAACAGTCTGACATAGCATGTAATGAGGTGATACAATAATAATTAATAATAATAATAATAATAATAAAATATCTAATATTATATATATTTTACAATGTCATATTGGATTAATAAGTAATGAAATAAATAGTAAAAAAATAGTAAATAACTCACCTGTTGATTCCAGAACAGCCTGATGAAAGAAGCAGGGAAGCAGCAAAATAATAAATCCACCAGGTCCACCACAGTTGTTGCCTCGCGCTCTTTGTCTCTCTTGTTGTGCCAAAAAATAAAAAAAAATGTTTTTAATTGTACTGTTTAAGTTTAACACAAAAAAGGTCACAATTACACTACTAGGTCCAACGCCGAAAACCGACTGACTGATTCTCGTTCTTTTCCCAGGACATAAAGCCCGGGAAGAGAGCGACAACCAATCAGCAGCATTTGCCCAGCAAGCACGTCATGACGTGCCTGCGGACGTCGCAGTCCGAGCCCCTTCCATATCTATGCGGTTTGTGAGTCAACTGCATAGATTTCTGGGAAGTTCTGGGCATCAGAATGATGCCTTCTTTGCTTGTCCGGGCTGCAATGTAAACATTGCAGCAACCCAGCAAGAATTTAAAAAAAAAAAAAAAACGCTACTGCGTTTGAAGCGCGCATATGCGTAATTCAGTCATGGACTCGAAATTTAAGTATTTCACAGTACAAAATCAGATTTTATTTTATTTTTTTAACATAAAAAACTAAATAAACAACTCAGCTGTCTAGCTGAGGGGGCTGCAGTCCGGCAGCCCGATGCCACGAGCCGCCCCTGCAGCTTATGCCAATTTGGTCATGGCCTGGTGGGAGCATGAATATATTCCTCTTTTACAGGAAAAATATCACATTGTTTTCTTTAGTAGGTTTGTTGATGATTTAGTTTTTATTATTGAAGGCAACAATGACATTGTTGTGACCTTTGTTTCAGAGATGAATTCTCAATGTGATTTTTTAAAGTTTGTAAAGGGGGATGTTGGTTTAAGTGCCAATTTTTTAGACATTAATTTTTGGTGGGATCAATTCAACTGTAGGTTTCACAGTCGTATACACCGGAAAGAAACTTTTACCAATGGGTACTTACATTTCCGGAGTCATCATCCTAAACATATTGTTAGAAACATTCCACGTGGACAGTTTATTAGGGCTTGTCGTATGACATCTAGGGACATTGATTTAGTTCAGGAATTTGACTTCATCACTTTGATGTTTGTTAAGAGAGGGTATGGACAGCAATTGTTATCTGAATTAGTCAATGAAGTTAGAAACAAACGTCTTACACATTACCCTGCGTTGTTAGAAGGGGAACTTCGAACTAAGGTTATTCCTAGTACCGGACAAACAAATGAAGGAACTGATACTAATTTGATTTGTTCCTTGGAGATGAGTACTGATTGTCATAACATTCAGCACTTATTGGTAAGAAATTGGAGAGTGATTCAAGGCAATTTTGAAATTTCAATGTTTTCAGGAACCACTTTAATATAAAAAAAAGCCTTGGAACTCAATGGTAGTAAAGATAAACCTATTAGTACCCATAAAAAAGGTATGCACTGTTGTCACCAGTGCAATATGTGCAGGTACATTTCTGTAGGGCCTTACATTGTAGTTGACACCTTTGATAGAACAATAGAAGTACCAGGTTATGTAAACTGTAACATTAGAGGGGTAGTTTACATTAGTATGTGCAGTGGTTGTCCTGCATTTTATGTAGGAATGACAACCAGAAGTCTTAAAACTCATATTAGGGAACACTTGTATTGTATTAGTAACAGAGATGAAACCAACACACTATATAAACACTCTATTGTTTGCACTGGTTTCAAGAAATTCTTATTTTCAGTTTTAGAATCGTGTAACTCTGATATGAGAGAAGGTGATTTTAAAAACTATTTAGAACAAAGGGAGACAATCTGGCAAATCAAGCTGGGTTCTGACAAAGTCCCCGGTTTGAATGAAACTGTTAATGTGAAATGTTTATTAAAATATCGTAAACTTTGTATTAACAAGGATAGTGACATTACTACATTCTTTAGTTGAGTTTGAGAAGATGTTTCTTTAAGTCAATTGATTAATTGGGGTGGTTAATTGTTTTTTAGCATTGTATTTAATGTGTTTGTTGTGCTTGTAACATTATTCTGATGAAGTCTTCGGACGAAAGCGGATAATAAAGGTTTTAGTACGCTATTGGTTTGGAGTTCATTTGCAGCATCCTTGTTTACCTCCAGCTTTGGTATTTTTGTTTTATTGTGTGTTGTTGTTAAGAATAGTTGTGGTGGTATGGAACTGGGCGTTATGTTTTAAATTTGTGGATTGGGTTAGGTAGTTTAGATAGGAAAGGGTTGTTAGCATAAATATTTGTATAAGGATGGATTAAGTTTTGAGGGACATGGTCATTTTTAAATATGGATGGTGGAGTGTAATTTAGTGAGAGCTTAGTTTAGTTTGCTGGATTAAAGTTTATGGGTATATCAGAGACCCAGTGGGAAAAGATAGCCTATTTAAGACTTTTAGTGGAGGAGGAGATTTAGAATAAGATTTGATTGGGCTGTATGAGACATGGGAGTGGCTATAGGGGAGGAGATTTAGAATAAGATTTGATTGGGCTGTATGAGAGATGAGAGTTTTCTCTAGCATCACAGTTTAGTAACACAGTCTAATGCCACCCCTTTCCTACTCGTTCTGTATCGTAATGAATTGTTAGCAAACTGAAACCAAAAGGAAAATCAGGTTTGAGCAGGCATAACAATGTGGTAGCAATTGAGTACTATCATGCTTTACATACTAGTTCTGTGTCTAATGGCACAATTAGCAGACTATATCTTTTAAAAATACAAACGAGTATTCAGCAGAAGAACAGTTTACTGGCGACTATGTACTACCACACTTTTAAATATTAAAGCTAACAGTTGTAGCTGGATAATCAGTATAGTATATATTATCCGCAAACTCAAAGTAGATTAAAGGCAGGAGATCTAGCTATTTAACAAGTTAATCACATACATGAATACAGTCAGCTCTGAGGCAAGCGGCAAGGTACAGAACCAATACGCATTAACTCAGTATATCACAGCTCAGCATAAAGCTTGTCTCCTAGCATACAAACTCTAAAACAAAATTAGTTTACCAGAGACAAACAGTCTAACAATACATGGTTAAATTGCAAAAAATGGGTACAAAAAAAAAATCACATTGCAAGTATTTCTGCAGAGTTATTCACTTACCGAGAAGCGCGACGAGCAGCTAGACCACAGGGCCACTTACAGTGGATGTTGCATGCACTTTAGTTGATTTAAAAATGGTGCCACAGACACCTCTGAGAAGTTATAACATTCGGAAGGATATGGAATAGGGGGAGGGGATAAAGAAGGCGGGAGTAAGGCAGAACTGGAGAGGGGAAGAAGGGGGCGGGAAGAAAGCCAAATGTTGGAGGAGCAACCAATAGGACAATCAGAAACTGTAGCAATGGCTACAGCAGAAAGGTATGTACTGTAAAGCGTGCTTGCCTAAAAAACAACCAAGAGAAAAGTATAGGGGACAGGAGAACAAATGTGAAACAAGCTAAAAAGGAGAATTTTATCAGGGTAGGGAATCAGTGAGGGTCTAGCTATATAGTTTACTAGTAGTAGAAATGTATTCAGAGAAAAGCCCTATAGAAGATATATAGTGTCACCTAGAGGCAACAGGAGAAATTGCAGCAGGGATTCCTACTTTACTAAAGGAAGTCTGGTTGGGCATAGGGTGAGAATATTGGGAGAACTTAGGGGGGTGAGGGGTGCAAGCAGGCTGTGGTCAGCTGCTTTCGTGCGGCGTGCAAGTATAACTCTCATAAATTAAAGGCAAATATATTATAAAGTTATATATAGTAGAGTAGTTAACATACACTGTGGCGTCTTATGAAAAAGCGATAACCAGTCTGAAGGTGTGTTGCCTGGCAGAGGTGTCTTCACAGGTTATCAGGACAGGTAGTTTCTGGAGTTTGTTTTGTTTCCTGACTTGGGTTTACTTGATACTTGTAATATTCTCAAGACTTGAAATACATGAAGTTACCATAGCTGACAATGCATCACAATGCAAAAGTCATGTGTTTGTGACATGGTGGTGTTACATGTCACATTAAATGCACTAGTCTGCGATAAACAATACTAGTAATGAAACTTATCAGATGACTAATATGATAAGAAAGAACAGTAGTAATAGACATGAGAAGTATCATAACAATACAGTGAACCACTGGGCTCTCATTAAAAAAAAAAATAAAAAATTCAGATGACATAAGCTATCAAATGCATTTTTCATTAATCACAGGTAGAAGCAATTAATTTAATAGCAACTTTGAATTTTGTAAATGGGTTTTTCTTGTGGCCGCATTTGTGCAAGTGTTAAATTCTTATACATAACTTATTGGGTGAGGAGGCTAAGCTCCCATGTGAAATGTCTTCTTGCACATCTCAAACCAAATGAGCAATGCCAAGATGAACCAAATGAACAATTCATAGCCTGCCATGTACACTGGAAAGTCAAGAATGCATCTTGTATTTAAACATCCAACATTTATTAAAATAAAAATAAGAAAGTTTAGCTCTTTCATCCCCTATACGTTGGGACTTTGTCAGAACTAATCAAATCTTAAAATCCACAACATAATTCAACACATTTTAAAAAAGACAATTAAAAATATTTAAAATATTGAAAACACTTACATGACTACATGAATAATAATGTGTAAAAACCATAGAATGAACCTTGTAAATAAATGAGAAAATACACCGTTTTTATGGAAGAACTAATGAATATTATTTAATCAGAGAGTTTGTGTTTTAGAAATTTTAACATATATTTACAAATGTATATTTATTTTGCTTTTACTTTAAAACAATGTTGAATAGTTAATTGGAAGAGAGAATTGATTGGTTCTTGAGATTTTAAACTAGATATAGAAGGGAGAAAAAAATTGTAATGGCTTTATCTGATGAAGTCTACTGATAGACGAAAACGTATGTTTTAATAAAGCGTTAATACGGAGACTTAAGCAGTTCGAGTGTTCCTTATCCTAATCCTTTCCCAGCTTCTATTTTTGTATTTTTGTTTGGTGACGGAGAAGGAAGCTGACCGTGGTTTTACTTATTACATGAATAATAAACTTTCAATATCAGATAAACTACACAAAAAATATTAATGTGATTGAAATATGGTAATTTCATTAGGACATGTTTAAATACAAGAACAATTCATTAATTTTTCTATTGAGCATGATGGGCTGAGGTTTGTTGATTTGGTTAGCAACATGTTTTTGTGACTTTTTTTTCTGTATTACCGAAAGTGTTTTTTTAATCTGTTCACTTTTGTTTTGTTTTTCATTCAATCATATGTTTCGCTGATGTTGTAGCATTAATAAACTTGCTGTTACTGAAATAGAACACTAACTAATAAAACCATATTCATATATATAAACACACACACACATATTAACATATAAAGAGGAAGAGAGATAATTAAAAATAAAGATATATATATATATATATATATATATATATAGAGAGAGAGAGAGAGAGAGTGAGTGAGAGAGATGCAGATATAGACACACATACATACAAAAACACATGCAGATCTGTAGCTGATTCATGTTGTGCATTCAAAAGTCCAAACTATTGAATTCCTAATAAGACACATAAAATCCTTCTCCTCCAAATCTCTCTCTAAATATAAATGCCTACAAATAAGTTCATAGGCAAGCACTAGCTAGCTGCCCTGGTCGGCCATTGTAAGGTTAGTCAATTTCCTGCAAATGAAAATCAAACCCTGTTCCTTGTATCTGTGAGGTAAATACATTAACCATTATACTAACCCCTAATCATAAGAAAAATCCAGATTAAACAAAGGGCACACACAATGTTTTCACCCATCAGTTTTGCAAGAAAACTATACCTCCTGCTCTCACAATGTAGGCTGCTTTATTGCACCCCCCCATATCACCATATAGATAGACTAACTCCACAGTCACACATCAGTGAGCAAAAAGGGAGACAGTCAGCTATACTAGTCACTGAAAGCCCAGTTTCTTTTCAGGATAATAGATATAATAATCTGTGCATAGAAGCACTTCATATCCATTAGCTTTAAACACCCAGACTTGATGTGTGGCTGTCCATCCAGTTTCCACAACTAAGGAGGTTGAATATAGCTCAACATTTGCAGTTTGTGAACATAGCTCATCATTTGCGGTTTGTGTCTGCACACCACAACCCATAAATGGCATAATACAAACATGCCAGAATTGTTACAGTGATGTAACTGCCTCTCTCTGTATAATGGGTTTAGTATGTTTACAGAATCCAAGCTGTAATACATGTGAAAAACTACATACTGCATTCAGTGAGTCAAGTTCAGCCCCTCTATGGTGAATAGACGGCAGGTACATATCAGGCTTCAATTCCACTCACAGAATTGATCAGCTGAACCATGAAAAAACCATATGAACGTATAAGTGTACACACGTATGTGTGTGTGTATGAATGGCCTTCATTTGGTCACCATTTGTTGTCGAACAGAGTTAAAATTGGCTTGTGGGATCAAAAATCACCTGATTACCCATGCCGGCTTAACTTGTTCTTTCTTGACTGCAGTATGGTCTCATAGTTGGTATAGATAATTAGCAGGGATTTTTTTTAAAGATCCTTCACTTACCACAAGCAAAATAATTCTTCATGCATAGTATCACATTTCCTTCACCAGTGGCTTGCCTATTCTAAATATTTAAATTTGATGGTAACTTTTGATTTTCTACATTTGGGAAAAGCACAGAGGCAGTGATTATAATATCATTTTTCCATACTCTAGTTACTCGGCCATATATTATGCGCCTAATTAACTCCCATATATTTGCCATCACTATGTAGACTGCTGCTCTAACACAATTTTCCTTATTATCTTGTTACTTGTAACAAACCATCCCACATCCCCTCTTAGCCTCTCAGGTGTGTTGTCACTGCCTTAGATTAGTTCATGCATCTCCACTGTTGGCTCTTGCTACTGCTTAATTAATTCCTCTTAACTATTTTCAGTGTGCATTTAATCTAATCTATTATATTTTCCATATTTGTTTGCATGCTCCACGGCCTACTCTCTCTTAAATTATTATTGACCCCCCCTTTTTGAGCATTGATGTCCCTCTCATACCTTATCAGGTCCTTGTCCTCCCTAGATGTCTATTAGTCCTATACTTTATAGGTTTATAGGTGTTTACTAGGCTAATGACCATGAGAGCCTTTTTAAGCCTAGCCATGCACCCCCAAATCTCTGATGAGTTCTGATACCCTTGATAAGTGTAAGCATGGGCCTGGGAGATGAGCCATTTACAGGTTACCTATTTGCATCAGAGACATAGGTGCCAAACCAGGAATGGATTTCGAGTTTCCCATCCTATTGTCCAAGTTGTACTTGAATTGTATTAGGGCAGAACTTTGCTTCACATGGATGGGGAGCCTGTTCCATAGATGGGGTAGTCTCTGTGATACATACCTATCACTCCAGCAGGTCCTATTTATATCACAGGCAAGGTTTAAGTCTTCGGAATGGGTATTTCTGGTACTGTTTGTTTTGTGGATATGCAGGAGGTCCATCAGAATGGGGTCTGACAATGGCCTGCATGCCAGGCATAGATCTCCCCTCAAAAGCCTGTAGGAGACAGAACACAGGGAATATAGCCTTGAGGGGGTCTGCATAGGACATATTACTCATGACCTGTATTCTTTTAGTGAGGAACCTCGGTGGACATTCCAGTTGTTGGATATGCCTGGATAGGTACATACCAAAGGGGGCATTATACTCAATGATAGGTCTGATGAATGCTGAATACAGTGGAACAATGACTTCCTTGGACTTTGATGCCATACCTTTGTTTATAAGTTGTGCAACATAAAATTATTTCCTCACCACTGTAGACATGTGATGATCAAAGGTTAGATTACTGTCCCTAAGTCCCTGACTACTGGGTCAGCTCTAAGGGGTGTGTTGTCATTATGATAGTTACCTGGGATGGATGACTTTCCAAAAAACACTATTATACATTTCTTGGCATTTAGTTTTAGTCCATGACTCTGACACCAGTTGTTTGTCTGTTTCAGCCCCTCCTGGAGAACATTTGTGTCTGTGTGAGATTCAATAACAGCTCCTAATTTGCAATCAACTGCAAATTTAGTCAGCCAGAGACTACTGGCATTGGCCTTGACTTCTGAGAAGTAAATGCCAAAAAGGAGCAGTCCAAGGACTGATCTCTGAGGGACTCCACTTGTTACTGGTCCCAATTCTAAATTCCTGGGTCCTGTCTATGAGCCAGTTGGCTATCCACTGGGTGACATATGGGCTTGTACCTAACCTCTTGAGTTTGTCAACAATGCCCGAGTGAGGTATTGTGTGAAATACCTCAGACAGATCAAGGTAGGCAGTGTGAACGATTTTGCCCTCATCCGGTGCCATTGCAATGTGATGGCCTTCTTTGCTACTATCATAAGTAATGTATGTATGCTGTTACTATACTTATGTGTCTCTTCATGGTTCCACTGCAACAGAAAGCCCTCCTTAACTAACACCCCCAACTTGTCCCCCAAGCTTATTCAATTGGGTTTGCAACTGCCTTTTAAAAGGGCCTAATGATTTATAGTCCCATAATATGTGTTCCTAGGTTCCTTGTTCCCTTGCCTCACACCTCCAGCATTGAGGAGTATAGAAATATCTGTACAGATATTTGCACACAAATATTTGGAATATCTTCACTTTAGTTGCATATCTTGGAGCTAGAAAAATCTTCATCAACTCTTTCTGATTGCTTTCCCTTTGCACTCTAGGGTCCCAACTGTGTGCTAACTTCCCTCAGGTTTTGTTTTTCCTAGTTTAATTGCCTTATATAAGCTACAGATATCATCACTCCCCCTAGCTTCTGTCAAAATCTGGATTAACTCGGGCTGTTCCTTTTACACTCCACTGTTCCTACATTTGCTTTTTCTTAATTTTGAGGTCACTCCTAGGAATTCTAAGTAATCCCTGTTGTCTAATATATTATTCCAGTCTGTTTGCAATGTTTTTATGTCTCTTCCACCCATTATTTGGTCCCAGCATTGGGGATTCATAGCCATCTTTGTCCATCTGTTTAACGCTCTTTCATGCAAATACCATAGCCTGATATTAAGGCTGTATCCAATGGGGAATACCTGGAATAAACATAGCTTAAGACTGAGTCTTTAAATCCTCTTGCCACCTTACTGTTAGGGGTTTTGCTATGGTCTCATCTCTGATAATCCCAAATACGTACATTTTTCTTTTCCCCTTTTATGCATTTTACTCTTTATCATTGGCTGCTGTTTTGCCATGTGCAGACCAGCTTCACTTGTGTCACTCTTTAACAATCTTTCAAATACAACATATTTAACCGCCATGGTCAATCGGCAGTTCCATGTAATTATCTTCCTCTTTTCACTGCAGTAAAATTCCTTGAGCACCTTCTCTATTCTGTTCCACATCTCCTCTTGGGGGCCATACTGGTATGATTGACCAACATATAAAATTAAAGGCAAAAAAAAAAATGCTTTAATTGCTTTTACTTTATGATCCTCACCCATGTGCATAATTTTCCAGGTCATAAGAACAGCAGCTCTCTTCCTTTCTGTATCTATCCACATTTCTCTCACAGCTTGTGTAACATCTCTCCTAAGTCACACAGCTAGATACTGAAACCTTTGATGCCATTAAAAATGGATAATTCTAGAAAAGTTGGTATGTAGGTAGGTAGTTCATGACTACAGAGCTAGTTTTCTGGTCATTTATTATATATCCTAATATTTCTCCAAACGTCTGTATCTCTTCAAACAAAAGTGCTGTGTCTGTCTGAACTCACTAAACAGAGTAGCACATGACCTGCAGTTGGACTCACTAAATACAGTAGCACGTCATCTGCAAATAATACTTTTTTTTCTTTTTTCTGCCACTGCACCATACTGATACCCTGCAGCCTGCCTTGCTTGGTCCATTGTAAAGGGCTCCATGTATGCTGAAAATAGCAGAACAGATACAGGCCTACCTTACCTAGTTGCTCTATTAATTAGAAGTAGGCTAGCTAGTCCTCCTGAACATTTTATTTTTGCTCTAGATCCCTTATATATTTCAAATATCATTTTTATCTGATTATTGGAGAACTCTAGTTTCTTGGGCACTTCACATAAAACCCAGCTTACTCCATTGAACACTTTCTCTGCATCTAAAGATACCATAACTCGTTTATTTCCCCATCTTGTAGCATCTGGTTGGATGAGCATTGTTCTCTGAATATTGTTGAATATTTTTCTTCCTTCTGCAAACCCAGTTTGATCCCAGTGTATCAGTCTGATTTATAGTTTTGAAAACCTTTTGGCAATGATTGTCATTGATTTTCCTTCTTTGAGAATAATTGTTATCATAGCCCACTTCTAGGACTCTGGTACAGTTTCACCATCATTGACACTGTTAAACAGATGATACCACATTGTCATCACGTTATCTAACTCCTTTTATATATTTCCACCAGAATCCCAGCCTTTACTGATGACTTTGCTCCTTTTTGTTCCAGCATTGTTCCCTTCATCTCATCAGACATTATAGTGCTCTTCAAAGTTTGCTTATTGCCCTTTTCAGCCTTTGCCATCTGTTGCCCTTCCATATTCTCCCACATTACTCTGCCTAGATAATGTCCTGTACTACTACTTCATTATCTCTCTTTCTCTACTGTGATTTAATACTTTGTACCATGCTTCTGGGACCCATACGTATGTTATCATCTTTCTTGTGTTTTGCTCTATAAGTTTTTGTGCCAGATATTTACTTACCCTTGGTGTGGATTGGTGTGAATTCAAAAAATCATTGTAGTGCTTTAATACAAAATCATTTTCCTAGCCTGTACCATTTCATCTCCTATATTCCTTACATCTGTACCCCAGATTTTCCTGATTTTGCTTAATCTCTATCTCACGATTGCTAAATATTTTTCTTTATTCCCATATCATATTTTTTGCTGTTATTTCTACTTCCTGTCTTGCCTTCTCCATAAAATTGACCCACCTTTTTTATACTTCATGTCCTTGAGTATCAACCCATATAGCTCTGATGTTAGATCTTCATTTAGCCATCAGGTAAAATGTCTGTCTTTCAAGAAATACATTGGGAACTGCCAGTGTTTCAATATATTTTCCTTCCTTATTAATTATAGTTCTATTTTTATAGGTCCATGGTTGCTTACTGTAATAGGATGTGTTCCAACCTATTCTATCTTGTGAAGATGTTCTTTTGTAATAAAACCTCTGTCTAATCCTTCTCCTGACTTATGCCTATCTGAGTGGTTGGTAAAGTTAATCAGGTTACTTAGCATTATCTTTATAATGTCTACCAGTTCAAACACCTTCATGTATTTTTCTAAAAAGAGGTCTTCTGGTTGGACTTTAACACCACAAGGCCCCCCATGGCATCTTGGGTCTTCCTACCACATTTCAGTGTCCCACTATTAATGGCAATCCCTGCTGATGTCCTATCATGTGTCCCAGTATGTTCTTGATTTCCTGTTTACTGGCTTTAGGTGGAATATACATGGACATCAGTGTAAAAGGCACTCCCCTCCACTTGCCTTGTATTACTATATACATACCTGGGGGTCCCTATGTTCAACTTCCACCTCCAATCACATCCTGTCTTTCTACATAATCATTACACTGCTATTTGATTTTCCCTCCATACTGGAGTGATGTCCCTGCATTCTTACTTTTTATAGCAATTCCTCCCCTTTATCTTTTGGTAAGGTGTGTTTCCTGCAACAATATAACCTGAGCATTCTTCTTCCACACATATGCCACTGCCCTTCTTTTCTTTACTAGGTCAACTAATCCATTTACATTCCATGTAATTACTCTTAGACCCATTTTACACCTCTAACTCCTTTTATCTCTTGATAGTTTCTTAGTTTAATGTCCTACTTCCCCTCACTGTTCCTCAGCTCTATTTACTCCATTAACTCCACTCACTGGGCTTTTCTGCATGTCACTTGAATCTACCTTTTTATTATTCAGAACAATTTTACTGCAAACATTAACATAAAAAACCTTCTCTTTCAGCCAGAACCATAGGATGAGTGGGCAACTGCCCCACCCCCACACTTTCCACATACCACTGCTCTGTGCCCACAGCTGACTAAACAGCTAAAAGAAAAAAATAATTCAGCTACAGTATCACAAAATAAAGAAACAAGCTTTATTTTAATAAAATAAGCTTGATTATTAGTTTTCTGGTAAAGTGCATCTTATTGGCTGGCCAGGTAGATGCAGATGCAATCCTGGCACCATGATTGGTTGCAAAGCAAAGAAAAAAAAATCTTCACTGATAGGGCAATACTTCTCAATTGATTTTGCAGGATCTTCCTCATTTTGCATTCTACTTTATCTCTTATCCCTTTTAGCATTTTTGATATTTTGGTAGGTCACTGAGGATTGTAGTAATATAGTAATGCCTGTTGTTAGAGTTTCATACTTCATATGTGTGTTCCTGATATTGCAGAACTGAACTTCTCTATTTCTAGTGTTCTACCATAAATTAAATTTATAAAAGTGCTATTGCTTAAAGAACATAAATGAACAGTTTCTCCCCTTTCTGCTTCAGTCTATCTTGACACATTTCCCCAGTGTTTAAAACACATTCTCCTGCACACTGATGCATAAAAACTGTTTGCTAACAGCTTAGATTCTTGACTTTCATAGCTGCTTTTGCAGAATCCTGACTTTTTCTCAATGTTCTTCACTGTCCCTTTTAAAGTTGTTGATTTCCTGATAAATCTCTGAGGATTTCAGACAAGTCCATAATGTTAGATATTCAGATTTCATACTTCTTACAATTCAGAAACTGCATGTTGATGCAAAACATGTTGCTCTGTTAACTTTTTAAATGAATTAGAATGACATTTAAAAAAACGTCCCTTATTCTGTCCCCGATACTTTTTGCTTTATCAATAATTTTTCAGCAAAGGTGTTGAGAGGTATAAGGAAAAGTTGACAGTTATACAGAGAACAATACCTCTCAACTGCACCTGATTTTGCAAAATGTCTGAATTTTGCTTCACATTTTTACCTTGTCCAAGAGATTTCTGATAAATCACAGAGGAATCAATAATGCTAGATAGTAGAGTTTTATATTTCTTATTGCTCAGAAAATGTGTGTGTGGATGCAAAATCTGTTGTTCTACCTTTTTAATTTAATTGTAGTAATAGTTATGGATTCTCCCTGATTTTTGTCCCCCCCCCATTATTTTTAGATATCTCCAGAATTCATGAGGAAAGAAGTTGAGAGGCATGCAGTGCTCACCTCCACCCCAACATCAATTGTGCTAAAAGTAAAAAAGGCATGTATATGTGGTCTGCTGTGGATAGTGTTTACTGTTATCACTGCCTATAGTTTTATCTAGCTTCCTGTCACAATAAAAAACATGTACCTGAAAAACAATTCTACAATTTCTGCTAGTCTTCAGTCAAATGAGTGCTAGACTAGAAATTTCCATGAAAACTTTGTGACTGGCTGCTAAAGGTAACCAATGGCAGACACTTCAACTCCACAGTTATCAGTAATCTCTGTCATAATGAATGACTAGAGATTTCTAACTCAGAACTGTGATTAGTAGCGAAGGGCAACCAATGACAGGCACTTAAACTCCACAGTTATAAGTAATTTCTGTCACAATTTGTGACTAGAGACTGCTAACTCATAATTGTGACAAATAGCTAAAGGCAATCAATCACAGGAGCTTACACTGCCTAGAAGGAGGACATGAGTTGGCTATCCATGTCCTATAACTATGATCGAACAAAAAAGAAAAGAAATTGCTGACCGCTGCACATATTTATAGATTCACTGGTTCAGGAAGAATATGTCTGAATTAACTGTTGTCAACACCCACCTTCATACAGCATGTTTCCAGGAGGGACAAATAAGTCAGGATGAGGATGAACTTATGTGCGCCCATCCAATTGTCAAGGCTTGCCTTAAAGCAAGCAAGAGTGTCACTGTGTTTTTATGCAACATATTCTAGAGATGGAGTAAGCAATGCACAGTGCATTTGTCCCTCCAGCAAGTCTTTTTTTTGTTTGCTGATGGAGATTCAAGTCTTTAGATTTAATGTTTATAAAATCATTTGTTTCATGGAGGGGGTAGAAGATCAAAGATGGTCAAATCATCTGTAACTCAGAATGATTGAGAGCATGGACAAAGGGACTTTATACTGCATAACTGGTCTGATCAGGGTAGAGTGCAGAGGAAAGATAACTTCTTTTGACTTGGAAGAGATACCTTGACTACTATTTCCTGACTACAACTGCTGCATGATGATGAAAAGATACGGATGTGCCTGTAAGGGTGTCAAGATCTCTGATGACAATATCATTCAGAAGTGGGGTGCAGTTGTACTGCAATCGGTCATTATGTTTTGGTTACTAAAGATGCTACACTCCCTTGTATGTAACTTCCACCCATTTTCTAATACATCATTTATTTGTATGATGTAGCCCTTGTTGGTATCAGCTGCTGAGTGAATGACAACACCAGCTTGCAGTCATTGACAAGCCTAGCTAGCAATTTGTGCTGGTTAGTGGTTCAGAGATCTAACAAGTAGATACTGAACAGAAGGGTTCCCAGTAGTGAGGCCTGAGGAATGTTTCAACCCTCTTTTTGATTTCTGCTACTTTAATTATGTGGATTCTCTTTGTCAGCCACTTTTCTGTCTGTATTACAACACAAGTGTCTGTGTTCAGGTATGTAAGCTCACCTGGAATACCAGCACAGGGAACAGTGTCAAAGGTCTTTGCTAGATCCAGATACAGTGAATAAAATACATGTCTGCCATCTACAGCTTCAGTAGCTTACTAAAATAAGTTTACTAAATCAAATAACCATGATCTTCTTTTGACAAAATACGGTTGTGGGCCTACTCTAGAACATTATATTTATAGTGGAGCTTATGAAATCAGATATAAATTAAAACAATACATGGATTTACCAACTGCACTTATTAGACAAATGTGGCTACAGCTGGGATCTGAGGTGGGACCCCTTTATGAAGGGGCATAATAATAGTCATTTCAATAACGCAGGGAAGTACCTAATAATAATCTTAAGCTGAATAACTTTAATAGTTAAAGAAGGATTTCTTATTACCTTTGACTGTGGATGCTATTTTATGTTCCACTATAGTCTTACTTATGGTAATTTTCTGATATGTTCTGAGCTTTTTGACAGTGTATTTAATGTGGGTAGAGTTTGATTTATTATAGGCCTTAATTAGATATTAGGCCAGATTCAATAACACCTACACTAAGTGTACATGATCTGTATTCAAGAACAGCCATACCACATTTTTTGTGCTTTATAGTCACTCAGGAAGATTACACATAGTGTACATGAAGTCTACCCTTTGTGGTAACCTTTATGAATCGCCCCTCAGTATTTAAAGATGCAAGAAAATCAGTAGGAAAACTACAATTAAGAGAAAGAAGGTACAAGTTATACTTGTGTTGCCTGTTCACTCAGAACAGTGCACACTTAGTGGAAGCGTTAATGAATCTCAGGGATTTATTTCTTTTATTATATAGCTTATTAATGTTGCAATCATCACGGATGGTTTATATTTTATATTCCACAGTATATTTGGTGTTGACTGTGGTAGCTTATGCTATGCTTTTTCCTAGACTGGAGTGAAATTCATTCACATAAGTGACAGCTGAGGCTACATGGGGTCTGGAAATTCTGTATTTGAAGTTTGAGATCTCATTGTATAGGTTTAGTAGGTTTGTCTTTTTAAAGTCTGTGAATTCAGAGGTTCTCATTTTGGTGGGTGTAGATGCATTAATGTTATTACTATGGGTATGGGTAGGGTGTTAGAGTATATGTGGACCCCCTTCCATGTCGTGGCACAGAGGCTTATTAGTGTTGTATATGATTGTTTGTTTGAATGGACCTGTGGGACTAGTTGCTATGATGTAGTACTCAGGTTTGGTGCTGAACACTGGCACTGATATAGCTGGAAATCTTCGATTGGCTGTTATGTAATTTGACACAGAGACTTAGTGCCAAATATCTGCAGTGATGCCAGTGGACATCTGTAAGACTGTATAGCATAATATCGCAGAGGCTAGTCACAGACTGCCTTGCAAGTGAAATATTCTGGTTGTTCTACAGGGGCTTGTTCCAAAGCAGCACTGTAATCAAAAGCCAGCCTGTGTGATGTGTCCAAACAGATAATGTACTGCAGTGCCAGACTCATGACCTATACACTTTATGGGGGTGCAGTTTGGTTGTAGCAGTGCAGTTCAATGCTCTGGCATAACCTCTACCCTTTACAGATTGAGAACAGTGCAGTGCGATTCCTGTGCCTACAATTTGTACATTTCTGGCTGTACCCATGGTTGATGCCTCGTAGTTTTGTCTTGTCCCTTGTACAAGTTTTGATATTCTGGTAAGTCACTGAGGATTATAGTGTTTCATACTTTTTAATGATAAAAAAATGAATGTTTAAATGAATTAGAGCACTATTTAAAAATTACTCCTGCTTGTGGACCTGTGTTGTCCCAGTATTTTGGACTTTATCCAGAATTCATGAGCAAAGAATTTGAGAGTTATGGGAGAAGGAGACTCTCTTGGGAGATTTGGTTAAATTGCCCTAGTTTTAGAAAGACACTAGTCCTCCTCCATCTTGCATTATTATGGTTCTCATACTTATAACAGGCTAGAAAAATTTCCTTAGCTGTTTCTGTGTGTTGTACTGCTCTATCCAAGGGATTGTTCTATTTCTGGTGCATGGGCTGTGGCCCACTTTATAAATGGGTTCACTGAAGCTGGGGCTGGCTAAAACTCATCAGGTAAATTGGGGAGGATTGATTACACTAATAAAAATAGAATTTTTGAGTTACAGATTTCATATTTATCAGAAGAATGGATGCTGATGTCAAGCCTGTTATTCTGGCTGATAAGAAAAGAGGAATTATTCAGATTTGGCAGTGTGATTATGAGCCTTTGTCCCCACCTTAACTTTTGGGTTTGTTCCTGCTTGCTGTGTTAAGAGGTTGATAGCATTGACTAAGGCTTTCCCCTTTTTTTCTTTTTTTGTTAAGAGCAAAGCAAAGTGATAAATCCTGCAACACCTTGAGCTACATTGCTGGAGTTACTTTTTATTTTATACTGCTTTTGGTGATTACTGATGATCAGCAGAAGTAGTTATCTATGGGGGCAATTGATACATGAAAGCAAAGAGCAGTTAGGATCATCACAATCAAGTGATCATTGCTGTCCCTTGGTTAGGGATTATGGGGAGCAAAGCACAGTGCGTGAAAGCTCCAAGATGAAATACATTTGTGGTTATTCTTTTTTTCACTTCTTGCATGAATCAAAATAGATGTCTGGGCAGTGGCTTCAATGCACAGTGCCTGCAACATCATACATTTCTATATTTTTTGTTTAATTTTTATGGAATTTATCTGGGGGAGGGTAATGTGCTCTATAACTAAAGTGAGATAGATTACTGTGCCTGTTAATTCTGCCTTGTAGTTGCAAATGAAATAGTTTACTTCTTCTTCTTCTTCTTTTGGCTTTTCCCGGTTAGGGGTCACCACAGTGGATCACCTGTCCACTCATGATTGGCAGGGGAGTTTTACAGTGCTGAGGTGCCACCCGGTGCCCAACCTTCCACAGAAGGCACATGCATGCACACAATTACACCTAGGGCCAATGTGGAGTGTCCAATCCACCTACAGCATGTCTTTGGGATGTGGGAGGAAACCGGAGCACTCGGAGAAACCCACGCGACCACATGGAGGACATGCAGACTGTGGCTCTTATTTAACCATGTTTGGCAATCACACATCACAGATGACTACCATAAGTGGCTGTGTATGGGGGTGGCAGACTGTGCATGAAAACAATGGGCAGTTACAGCAGTCAATAACATGGGTAGCTTGGGGAAGCGGGAGAGTGTGCAATGGTTACTTTTGAGTAAAGGGATAATCTGTGAACTCATCTAACTTGGTTCCCTTTCTTCAAAAATGGTATGACCCCAGAGAATGGTTATATTAGGGTGTAATTATGCATCCCCTCACAATACCCAGAACAGACTTGACAGAATCCTTTGAGAGACAGAGAAGTTAGTTAGAAAGACAAAAGGACAGGATTCAATAAAGCCTACACTAAGTGTACACCTTGCGTACATGATATGTATTCAGTAAAATTCTTATCACATTTATTGTGCTTTCCAGTCATGCAGAAGGGTTACATTAAGTGTACATGTACTTTACACTTTTTGATAACCTGTATGAATCCCTGTCAATATTTAAAGCTGCAAGAATATCATTAACAAAAGTAAAATTAGGAGGAAGAAGGTGTGAATTATGTCTGTGTTGTCTGTTCACTCCAGAACAGTGTGCACTTAATGTAGGCTGTATTGAATCTGGCCCAAAGTATACAAAGGAGCTATACCAGATTGCTATAAGTAACCAATGACAGGAGCTCATATACATGCACACGAGTGAGGGGTTAAAGTTAATCATTGTCCATTTTATTACCTCACAATAAGACATCAAAGGTGTAAAAGGAAACTGATGTCTTTACGAGGAAGGTGCTGAGAAAGCATGCTGCATGGAAATCACATGGTCATGGTATGAACACTGTCAAATGAACATATGGTTTGCCGGGGTCAGTATATATGTTAAACAGTAGCAATTTGAAATATGGTGTTGTGGCTATTTTGCTTTTTGTTTTCTTCTCAGTGAGACTTTAGAAGTATACTGAATATGGGTATTATTTTTTGGGACATGCAATGTATGAAAGCAAATGGGGGGGGGCAGGATCTTTCAAAGTGTGCATGGCCATTATATCTATGTGATTCCTTTGCAGTCAAATGTAGTATACCAACCCAGAAATTGGAAATTCCATTGGGGCAGTGCATGTTTTGAACCAAACACCTTATTTAAAGTCCTTGATTTTTTATTGTGAACTGTCTTTGTGAAACTGACATGGTCTCTTATATACAAGCTGGCAAATCCAGGCTAGGGCTTTTGCCGTCACATTCTACTACTATGCTTGGTGTCCTCTAGGGTGTTAGTTGAGCTCAGGGCAGCTGATATATGAAGTCAAATGGCTGTTATGGGCCGACCTTTGATTGATTATTGATATGATACATTAGGGGAGTGACAGCATCTTTCAAAGAGCAGTATAACCATTGCATTTTTGTGATTTCGACACAGTTAAAGGTAATGTACCCTTCTCAAAAGGGGCACAATCATCTGGAGCAGTACATTTGCATCTTATACTAGAGTACCTTATTACAAATCCTTATAGGTTCATAGGTGTGTAGTAGACTAATGGCCCTGGAGACTTTACAAGCCTAGCCCATAGGATTACCCTGGCACCATGCCACCTGACCTTAGTTCCCAGTGCCTCTGTCAAGTAAAGCCACTGGAGTGATCCCTGGGGTGAATTTTCTATTTTCCATCCACTCATCAAGATTTCTCTTGAAGAGGGCCAGTGAGGTGCTCTGCTTGACATGTATGGGAAGTCTACTCCATAGCATGGGCAGTCTCTGGGTTATGAACCTGTCCTTCCAGCACGTACTGTTGATTGTGGTAATGAGGTTGAGGTCTCTGGAGTGTGTGGTGTGGAGAGATTGGGATTTGTTTAGATGGAGCATTTTTAACAGAGATGGGTCAGACATGGCTTTGTAAGTCAAGCAGACATCGCCTCAAAGTAGGCGATATGAGACCGAGAATACTTGGAGTTTTTTTAGTCTATCTATATAGGTCAAATGTTTAAGGCCTAGGATCCTGTTTGTGAGGTGCTTTTGTGGTCTTTCCAGTTGTTGCAGGTGTTTAGTGAGGTACATGCCAAATGGGGCATTTTACTCAATGATTGGCCTAATGAGCACAGAGTAGAGGGAGACAATGACCTCTTTCTTCCTGGATGCAAAACCCTTAGTAATGAGATGTGCCACATAGAAGGACTTTCTGACCACAGTGGCAATGTGGTGGTCAAAAGAGAGGTTGCTGTCAACCTGTGTTTCCAGATCTCTTATAACGCCTTCTGTCTTCAGTGGACTGCCATCGATGTGGTAATTCATGGGAACCGGGTTTTTCTCAAAGGGGATGACGACATATTTTTTGGCATTGAGCTTAAGGCCATGTTTCTGACACCAGTTGTTGGTCTCACTGAGGCCTTTCTGTAGGATGTCAACATCACTCTGGAAGTTAAATAATAGCTCCCAACTTGCAATCGAACTTTGTCAGCCAGAGTCCCTTTGTGTTAGCCTGGACCCAGGACCAAACCCTGTGGGACTCCACTTGTGACTGGTTGGCAGTCTGACTTGGAGTCAGATACTTTCACACCGTGGGTGCTACCTGTGAGCCAGTTTGCAACCCACCTCATGATATAGGGGTTGATGCCTAGCTTAGTGAGTTTTTCTATGTTTTCTGAGTGGGAAATGGTATCAAAGGTCTTGGCTAAATCAAGGTAGGCTGTATAAACCACCTTTCCTTCATCCACAGCTCTAGTGACGGACTCAAAGAAGTTGACCAAGTTCAGCAGGCATGATCTACCCTTCACAAAACCAAACTGTGTGGGATCCAGAGTTTGGAGATTCCCTATATCCTTGTTTATTAGGTCCATGATGATGCATTCCATAGCTTTGCATATCAGACTCATCAGGCTAATGGGGTGATAGTTCCCAGGGTCTGTAGTTGCTCCTCCTTTGTGGAGAGGGATGACTGCAGTAGTGCGCCATTGGGTAGAGACATAGCCTGAGGCGAGGCTGTGACCGAACAGGGCACACAGGTGAGGTGTCAGCTCACTCTGTAGTTCATGTAGAACACTGCCAGGGATATTGTCAGGTCCCATAGAAGCTGTACTCTTGGCCTTGGACAGTGCTGTTTTAACCTGTGCAGCAGTAATACTGGGTGCCTGGCAATCTAATGGTATTGTGACTGGTCCCTTGGGGGGGGTGAGAGGGGTAAAGTTGGCACAGAATCTGTTGGCCAGTATATTGGCAATATCTGTTGCTTCAGTATAGCAGGTACCATTGTGCAGTAGCTTGGAGCAAATCTGAGTATTGCCATGGAGATTCTTTACATAACTATAGAACGCATTGTGGTTGTCTTTACTGTCTACTGCAATTCTGTTTTCATAGCTAGCTTTAGGGGATTTGATGAGGGATTTCAATTTTTTGTTGAGGCTGATAAGGGAGTTTTTCCAGTCTTGGGACTTCACCTTATTCCGCATCAGTTTCCTCCTTCTGTTGTAGAGTTTGTTTATGGCAGGGGACCACCAGATTGGCTTCCATTTTTTGGAGGAGAGTGTCTTGGTTCTGTTGGGTATGGTGAGATCCATGCATTTGTATACGTGTTCATACTGTGCATTGGTGTATGATTTGCTGATCATGCAACTGATCTCTATTTGCATGGATGCCGAAAAAAAAGTTAGCCACCTCTGTTTTTAGGAGCCCAAAGTTAGATTTGGAGAAGTTTTTCATGGTGGTTACCTTTGCGGGGGGGGGGGGGGGATTTTCAAGATGATTAGTTTCTGGTTGGATCTAACCAGGGAGGAGTTGACTAATGGTGTAGAGCAATGGATGCCCATGTTAGTAATGACCAGGTCAAAGATGTTGCTACCACTAGTGGGGGTAAGAACGAGCTGGTCCAAGGCATTGGAATTAATGAATTCTAGGAAACATTGGGCAAGTGTATTGGTACATGAGTAGTTTACCCAGTTAATGGAGGGGTAGTTGAAGTCACCCAGTATGAGAGTGTTAGGTTGGACCCTAATATTCTCTGGGGTGCTTAGGAACATGGAGTGTGAGTCTTGGGACATGGTTGGGGATCTATAGCAGGCTATGACCTGAATCACTGTCTTACCCAATGTTAGCTGCAACTGAAGTATCTCAGATGCGTTATGTTGGGCTACCAGTCTGGAGGTGTGCATATCATTTATGAATATGGAAAAACCACCACCTTTGGAGCTTCAGTCCAAGTTCTGTTTTTTTTTTTTTTTTAATATGAATTGTTTACTGAGAACTAGTATATAGTCTCTTATACACTGCTAGCAAAAAAAACAGTGCTTTAGAGGGTTTATGTCAAACTCTGGCATTATGCTTTATTTCCAGGTTGAGGGCAGTTGATCTATGAAAACCAGTAGCAGTGCCAGGGTCATTTTTGACTGATTACTTTTAAGGTATTCTGGGAGGTCAGGATCTGTGCAAAAGCTAAATGACCATTATATTTATGTTATTCTTTCATTGTCAGAGGTAATGTACCCTTCCAAAAATGGCACATTTCACTGGGGCAGCATGTGAATGTTTTTTCACAAAAGTACCTTTTTTACAAATCCCACATTTTTTTTATTGTGATCTGATATTTAGCCTCTTTTATACCGCTAGTAAAAAGAGTTTCCGATGACTTTTGTTGTCACAGTCTGGCTTATTGACCTCTGCAATAAAACTAGCATGCACAAAAATGTATACTAAGTTTGAAATATCTCAGAAGTGAAAATACTATATATTTTCTAGAAAAAAAATGTGTAAGTTTTAGTTGTAACAAGGTGCAGCTAACTGCAACACCATGCTTTCTGGCAGCTTAAGCTGTGAAGTTAAATTCAGGGGTATGCTTTACTTGAAGCTCTGTAGTTAGAATTGCAGTCCTAGGTGTGTTATGTAGCCAAATGCCATGTTATTACCTAAACATTTTGTAATACTATAAAAAGAGTAAAAAAATAGGGCCTTTGGCTTGAGAATGTGTGCCTTTACTTTCAGCTTTACATATTTTTTTGTACTCTGTTTTCATTGTGGGTGCTGTGATGAATGGCAAAATGGCAAAAAACAGAAAAACGCATTCATAAGCAACTATTAAGCTACCTACTAGAAAACAACTTACTAGCCACCTGCCAATATGGCTTCAGACCATTTCATAGTACCACCTCTGCTCTCTTATCCTTTACCGACTGCATTAATAAAAATCGAAATAATGACACTCTATCCAAAGCCCTCTTTATTGATCTGTCAAAAGCCTTTGACATGGTTAACCACAAGCTCCTGATAAACATACTTAAAAACCTGTCACTGGATGCACTTGCTATACAGTGGTTCAAATCCTACTTAAATAACAGGCAACAGGCTGTACTATGGAAAAATAACTTGTCTTCCCACCTCCCAGTTGCCCTTGGTGTTCCTCAAGGCTCCATACTGGGTCCTCTCCTCTTCTCTATCTTTACAAATGACCTACATTCTGTAATATCTCAAGCAACCTGTATCCAATATGCATACGATTCCACATTAATATGTTCAGCCACTTCACCATCAGAACTTCAGACCCTAACCCAAATTGTCTTTAGCACAGTAGAGAATTGGCTTCTACACAGATGTCTTATCTTGAACCCAAAAAAAAGAAAACTGCTACTATTCACTCCCATCCTCAGGGCCACCCCACTGAACTTTACTGTTACATCTAGCAATGAAACTATCATATCTCCTGATCCTACCACAAAACTACTTGGGGTACTAATTGATAATAACCTCACCTTTGAGCCTCATATTAACAACACTATAAAAACTGTAAACAAAAAATGAGGTTCCCTCTACAGGATCAAACCCTTTCTGACTCCAATAGCCAGGACCACTATTGCCCGTACCCACTTAATCTCAACCCTACTATATGCTTCCCCTATCTATACTAAACTATGTAAAAGCAACCTGAACAAGCAAGTTTTCTCCTACAATAATATTGCCAGATTTGCAACTGGATCAACCTATAGAACCCATCATTGTAACAATCTTAATCAACTAGGATGGTTAGAGTTGTCAAAGCTAATACTATTGAACTAATTAATAGTTGCCCATAAGATCCTGTATCAACCTACAAATGCACCGATACTCACTAACCTTATCACCCCTTATAATAATCTCAAAACCCTTCGCTCATCAAACAAACTACTGGTACAAATAGGTAAAACCAACATTTCGGCTGGTGACTCATTGTTCTCTAATACAGTGGGTAAAACCTGGAATACCCTCCCCAATCACCTAACCTCCCTATCCTCAGCTAACCTATTTAAAAGCAAACTAAAACCATACCTTAAATCATATTGGTTATGGCTCTGTGTTAATCCAGACTAACTACTTCACTTGTCCCTAGACACTAATCTTCATACCTGTATAAGCTAGTTACTTTTCTATTAACAATAATGTGTGTGTGACTTTACAGTTTAATAGTGTCAGTGTACATATTTTGTATGAATATCCATAGCTGTTATGTACTAGGATTTTTTTCTTATTAATAAGCTAATTGCAATGAAATGCATTTTTGTAAATATTACTCTATTTGTGGAGCTTTTCTCCCCGAGCCGCCACTGAAAATGGACATATATCCAGTTAGAACAGCCCGGTTAACAAATGTAAAATAAATAAAATAAAAATGAATGCCTGCTCACTACACTAAGTTAAACAATAGCCTAAGATACCTTTTCACTGAGTTGATGATAGATTTGAAGTAAACTGCTCTATATTTCATTAGAAAAAATATACAGTTCTTAGTTACAGTACGCTGTGGCTACAATGCCATGATTTCAAGAGGCTAAAGCAATGGGCTGAAACAGAGAGATGTGCTGCACTAGGAAGTTCTGAGGTTAGAACTTTTGTTTTAGGTGCGATTTATAACTGAACACTCTTGTCATTACCTGAGAGATCCTTAATGAAAGCTCAAAGTAAGACAGAAATATAACCTTTCAAAGACTGGTTCCAGTAGGTTAAGTTTATGAGGCTTTAGTGCCACAGTCTAAAATTGAGCATTATACTCTGTTTTCATTACAGGTATTATACTGAACTTTTGCTAAGTATTCTAAGTACAACAGTGGCATAAAATACTTCTTTCCTGAGATGCCAGTGAATTGTTTTTGTAATTGGACTTTTACACTTCCACCTAGTGTGGAGTCATTTGGAGTAAACTTCATTATAAGAAGGCAAAATTATGTGTGTGTCTTTACATCTGGGACAGCCATATAAGCGCATTTTGTAGTGAATGGTCATGATATATTATTACGAAAAAAATTACTGTAATACTTTGTGTGGTTGCAGAAAAATGTTTCTTTAGTGCTAGGTTCCATAACTAGTCTCATTCGGTTTCTCTGGAGTCGTTATTTGTTTGTCCTGGTCCCCTTCAATAAACACATCACACCGAATGACAGATGACAACCTTTATTAAACTCCCATAAACATGATTGTTAACTGATATTTATTAATTTCCACCAAAGCATGATATAGGTAAAAATAACACCCATGTAACATTAACACAGGACAGCGTTACTCCGCTCATCCTGATCAGTAAGCAGCATCCATACCTCCACTGGCTTACTTATGAAGCAGCGTACCACCACTCACTTCAGTTATCATTTATTGAATTATGCCTCCAACCAACTAAGTAGCTTACCTCTGCTTGATTATTACTTATCAAGCAGTGCAACCGCTCATTTTCCTTTGCATCTTATGGAATTGATCATCCAATACCAGACAGGTAACAGAAGGGCAAACCTGCCCCTCTTCCCCACCCTACCCAAATTGAAAATAACTGCAATCCACACTAATAAAAGGGAGGGTAGCAAGTTCACACCAAAAATGTGACTTCTACCCTAGTTACACTTGCCTAAAACCCATTAAGCCCCTCCCTACCCTTACCTCATTTCCTTCCAATCATCCCTCCTTCCCATTTAATGCTATCCTCCCCCTATCCTCAATTCCTGCTACTCTAATTACCTAGCCCCACTTGAAGATGTCCCAGGACAAATAGATCTATTCCAAACCTCATTTGTCCCATTCCCCTTTCAATAAACACATCACACCGAATGGCATTTGATTACCTTTATTAAACTTCCATAAACATGATTGTTAACCGATATTTCACTTTACTTCCCAACTTACACCATATAGTGGAACAAAAGCTAAAACCAGGCTGTTGTTCTATAATTTAGAAGAACCAGGTAGTCATAGTCATAGCATATAAAACTTTAATATCAGGTAAGCACTTTCACAATAGTGCTTCTTTAGATCGTGGTCATGGTGCACCCAGTCATGGCTAATCAACTGTATCCATGCCATCACCTCATAAATCCCCATCACATAAAAAACAAAATTATTCAGTTACCTAAACAGCTAAAAGTAAACCACTGATCCCTCTCCAATGCTAAAATAACAACCATAAACTCATACGCTATCATACCCATACTCAGTTATCCAACTACCATACCAAGAAAAGCTCGTAATGACTCTTGGGTCATTATTAGCCAACTAAACAACCAGACGCTGAGTCCACTGTTACTTGAAACCATGCAGAGGCAATTGCATACTCTCACTTCAGATTGCAACCCCATTTTACTGCCCAATGAAGTAATACCCACATGAAATCCCTTTTCAAATTCCATTTAATAGCAATCTTGCCATCATACCAACTACCCATTATAAACAATAGGACACTTAAAGCCACCATCATGGCCTTTCACAGTATGACCCCAACTGTTCCATAAACAGCAAAGCCAACATAGGCAAAACTAACCAAACACAAAGTACCAACAAAACTTGAAAATGCCCAATGCACCAAACAAGGTCAGTGACATTCCATCACCATCCAGAATGTAGAAAATTAACCCAAACCTGTCTCAGATGAAACTGCATTAACTCAAAGCTAAATCACCCTACACCCAACACCCCACCTAGTTCACCAGCCTGAGCCAAATTACTGAATGTAATCCACTAATTCCCTATCCCTGATGGCTGCAACAAAGTTTGATCAAGATAACTCCCCCCTTACCATAACCTTTACTTATAAATCAGCCCCATGATCCTGCCACAATCATGTAATCCTTCTAACTGCCACCTGACATGCCTCAGCTCACCAATACCTCCTTCAGCGGCAAACCATTACTTGGTACACTCCCATGGTAATCCTCCTACCTGACCCATTCCAAGGAAAACCCCAGCTACCGATACAGCATGAAATTCAATCCTACTGTTCCCCCACAAAAGTTCAACAAACCATGACATTACCTTGTGGCTACAGGAAGGAAACACCCCAAACAAACTCCA
The DNA here is from genome assembly GCF_019279795.1 of Protopterus annectens. Classification (NCBI taxonomy): domain Eukaryota; kingdom Metazoa; phylum Chordata; order Ceratodontiformes; family Protopteridae; genus Protopterus; species Protopterus annectens. The sequence goes on along the minus strand of NC_056739.1, from coordinate 1,033,282,992 downwards.
TATTCAGCTGCCTGCTGAAAAACCGTAACCTCCTTACATACTGCTCCATCAGCTGACACATCCCTCAGCTTTCTGTCTTGCCTGTCGAGTCCACATTCCTTCAGCCCACTGAGAAATGCCCACTCTGCATGTTCACATCTGCAACCTCAGTGTGATCTGTAAAAAAAACGACTGTAAATACTCCACACATGCATAAACTACTTCTTAATGACATTATGTCTTTTTCATCAACTACATAAAATGCACCCTCTACCGAGTGCAAAACCGCAATGAAACTTAGGATATTTTAATAAAGTTCTCCATAAAGTTTCTTCTCGACTCCCATATTAACGATACCACTGATACCCATGCAAAATAAAACAAAATCACTGTATTAAAAGGTCTGTTCCATAAATAAAATTTTACACTCTGTAACCATCCTATGAGTTCTCAAAAAAATTGTTAACCAATAATTAAACCATCCATAGACTTGGTAATGCAGCTGATTACAAAACCCAAAGTGCAAATTCCCTCCAATGGCTCCACCTATATCCCTTTCTGGACAAAGGCAAAATCCACTCCTATTCCTCTTAGATAAGAGCAACATGTGCTGCACTATGGATGAGGAATTTTATGTACCTGAACCTTGCTAGTTTATTAAAAACCTTAAAGCTATTAGCCTAGTAACCACTCCCAATCCTGAAATTGGTGCTAGTCTTCCCACCAAAAAGAACCACCAAACTCCCCGTAAACAACTCAAACCCTGTTATAACTTGCCACCCAACATACCATATCCTCCCTTGGTCCTACACTACCCAACTACTCTAACCTTGAAATGACTTAATGAGTACAAACAACATACAACTTGTTACCGTACTGTTCACCACACATCAACCCAGCCTCCCCTAGCAGAATATCTCACCTTCCAATTAAAAGAGCATAATAAGCATAGCTAAAATGTTGATAGATAACCAAAGTTGCATTGAATTTTAGAAGGGTTCTGCTCGTACCCCACAACCTATAAAGTACCTATGCCGCCTAAGACAGATCTCAAAAGATTACACAAATCTGGTGACTGTTCCTTTCCCCTAACCCTGTCTCCCAAACCACCCAACTGCAGTATGACACTCCACCAAAGCGTGGAGGCTATAGTTCCATTGGACAACTTACCACATGCTGCTTCCTAATAAGTATTCCCTTACCCACACTTTCCTCAAAAGTGACAATGTTCATCCTGATCCTGAAAGGCGCACAGTAAGGATAAAGGAATTAACCATCCTATACTCCTGTACATACTGTAGTTTACAGAGCCTGCAATGGCCTCCACGTTAAAGAGGGAAAACTTTAACGGACATTGTCCTTACAACCTTAACCAACGAACATCCAAATAAAGGTGACCATCTCCTCGTTCAAAGGAAAAAGATGCCCTCTTTTTTAATATGTTGAACATCTGCGACCATCCCCAAATCTCAAGCCCTATTGAGATGCCAATAATTTGTCCGCCAACCACAACATCATGAAAATGCACCGACACATGAGGCAAACACTGGAAGCCTGTGCATGCCTCTCAACCAGTTCTGCCTCAGTATGATTTATATAAATTTTTTTAATTGGTTTGAAGTCTGTAGTACATGTGTGCCTTATATCCTAACCTCAATGCTAAATATTTCAACACCCTTTGAATTCTGGGCAAAGCCCAAAACAATGCTGAGACAAAGGCCCAAAACAGGTACAGGTTTAAAGTATTGCTGTCATGAACTTATGAAGCTACTAGAATAAAAGGATCTGTGTTAGCATGCCTTATGGAGGACATAAAGCCTGAAACTCAAATATATGTCATTGCTTAATGCCTTCAGTTCTTCATGACTGCCAGAAAACCACAGATTTTATGAAAAATAGACCAACCATCTGAGTGAAAATCTGGCCATTCTGCAAAATTCTGTAGGGTTGATATATGTAATTATTGCCCACCTCTTTCCCTCGACAGTTAGATATGCTTGCATTTAAGACCAGCCAGGGTAATAGGGGCTTGCCAAGTACTAATTGACCTGGAAACACCTATGAAAGGGACTAAGGACTACTGCCCTATGCAACTGCATACCCCTAATTACAAGTATGAACTGCCCATTTATGTCGTCACCAGCTAACGACGAAGAAGATGAGGTTAGCCAGCCCTTCCTCCTGCTAACGTTTGAACTGTACAGTTTCAGCCATAATACACCTATTACATTGTGAGGCATAACTCTCAAGCAATTGGAAACAAACAGCAACCGAGACCGGGACAAATCCAGAAACTCTGGGAAACCTTTAAACATTAGTGCTATTAACTTCAGAAATCGACAGACTCTGTGTATATGAAGTAATATACGTTTTCTAAAGTAAAATCAGACTGTAACTCTATCATTGTTCAAAAATCATACTTCATCTCCTTTCCTCCAACAGTCACTAGCTTTTAGAAGACATTAAGAGGGACAGAGTTAAAGGGCATCCCTAAAATCAGGGACAGTTGAAAGATACAACTGTGAAGCAGAACTGGTATATGAGAATCCAAGAGGGGGTAACAGAGATAATGAGTGTTATATTGCATTAACTGGTTTTAGCAGTTATGTGATTGACTATTTAAACTGAGTGCTTCACTGTGTATCAAGATCTGATGAAGCGTGGTTATCCCACATGAAAGCGCTTATCTTTTTGTTTTTATCATTGGAATAAACTGGATTTTAGAGCCTTGGTGGTCCTACCTTGTTTATTTTACTTTATCATTGTTCGATAATCATACTTCATCTCCTTTCCTCCAACAGTCACTAGCTTTTAGAAGACATTAAGAGGGACAGAGTTAAAGGGCATCCCTAAAATCAGGGACAGTTGAACGATACAATTGTGAAGCAGAACTGGTATATGAGAATCCAAGAGGGGGTAAGAGAGATAATGAGTGTTATATTGTATTAACTGGTTTTAGCAGTTATGTAATTGACAATTTAAACTGAGTGCTTCACTGTGTATCAAGATCTGATGAAGCGTGGTTATCCCACATGAAAGCGCTTATCTTTTTGTTTTTATCATTGGAATAAACTGGATTTTAGAGCCTTGGTGGTCCTACCTTGTTTATTTTACTTTATCATTGTTCAATAATCATACTTCATCTCCTTTCCTCCAACAGTCATTAGCTTTTAGAAGAGATTAAGAGGGACAGAGTTAAATGGTATCCCTAAAATCAGGGACAGTTGAAAGATACAACTGTGAAGCAGAAACTGGTCCTTCTGCAACAATCTGGGCTTCCCCCTGCATCTAACAGTACTCCACGCTTGTGCAGAAGTGAATGACACTTTCCAATGCCTCACAACCAGTTAAAATACCTTGATGCTGTATGAGCTTAACCCAGGCAACAAACAAGCCTGAAATCACCTGTGATGTGATCTCCCACCCCCCATGAGACCACAAAACCACTACTGCTTACCCTCTCCTTTTCCACTCTCTGTATTCCAGACACACAACCAAGACTTTCCTCAATTCTGTGTGCTTCACACACACACCATGCCCTCATGTGAAGCTCCAAACCCCATCCGCAGCACACCTGCTCCCACCACCAGCCCATGGGCTGCCTGTCAGAAAAAATATGTATTAATGTATATGTTTACTGCTTATTAGAAGCTAAAAGGGTTAACACATTTCATTCTATTTTATGTACAGCTTAGTTTTGTATGAAACTACAAGATGCTTTCTGAAACTGCAAGATGCTCTCTGACCTAGTATTTGCTAGCACAGCAAAATTCATGTTTATGCCTTTTGGAAATTTACTGAGAAGCAGGTGATTATCTGCTAGGTCAGGAAAATAATGAATAGAACAATACTGTCTTCTATAATGTTATTGAACTTGAACAATCAGCTCTGTTCGTGTTATGAGAACATGCACAGCTGCAGAAAAGATAGCTACAGTTGGACAAAGACTGCTTGAAGAAATGAACTATAATCTGTGCTTGCTTTGTGCTCGAATTAGCCATAGTACCTTGAATGGTAACATCATATAGTGAGAAGTTGTATCTAACTAGTGGTCTCCAAGGCCACGTTGTTTTTCTTAGGAAGTTTTTTTTATAAACTTGATAGTGCCAGCAGAAAATCATGGACAAACAGCTGCTATGAAATAATATTGTAAGAACTTGTGATTTATTACGTCAGCTTAGTAGGCAATGTCTTGTAAGAAATGTATAAGAATGGCTTCACTTCCTGATTCTAGTTAGACAAACTCTGTATTAGCACGTTTTTGTCTCCTTGCTGCAAGATTAAAGTGCCTTAACCTGAACCTGCCATGTGTTGATCTTTTTGAAGTTGTTTTTCCTTTGACAGATTGGTCCTTCAGACTGGAAACTCTCACTTCGCCTCAGGTCAGATGGGCAAGGTGGCATGAAACCGTACGGGGAAGAGACCACATTGGTTCTTCTGCTTTAAAAGACCTCTGACTGAATTGTCATTCAAAAGAGGCCAGCCACTGTTCTGATCTGTGACTGGAGGACGAGTTAACATTTTTTTCCTCGAACCAGACGATCAATCATGGAGGCTCAGGTAAGGTGAGATTTACCTTTTTCTGTTTTAGATCAGGGACTTGATTTGTACCATCTGTCAGGATATTTGTCTTGTACAAGTCAGGGACAGGAAGATTGCAGTCTTGCCATAGATCAGGGAAACAGAATAGGTAAGGCAGTTATTCTAGATAAACTGTGAAAAAGAGAAATTGTGGTACCACGTAAAAATAAGAAGGGTTACGTAACATTTTAACAGTCAGAACAATATGGGAAATAAGTGCACAAAAAGTTCCCAAGATCCGCCGTTAACTGAAGATGCAAAATATATGCAATTACAGTGTGCCGACAATGTTAGGTACTATACAAAATGGGTTAATAAATATAAATGTGATGGCAAATTAGAAAAATCCTCACTTATTAAACTTGTCAAACAGCTTAAAACTGACGCAAAAGGTCAGGTAAAAAAGCAATGTCAATTAGGCATTCCTCAGGCACACAGGTGGATTGAGGAACCAAACTGTAGGGAACAAAAAAGTAATAATTCAAAAATTATGTTTCTAGATAAAGAGGACAATAATTTGGTAATAGCATCAGCCCCTCCACCCCCTCCGCTTCCCTTACCAGAATATGAAGCGAGTGGACAAGCTGGTCCACCTCCGCTATACCTGGCTGTCTCCGCGAAGCCAAGACCGTTTGTCAGAGATCCCGTCGAGATGGTCTCGAACACGTAACTTAAGAGGGGATATTGAGTTATATCAAATGAACAAAAATTCATGAGCTATGAGGGAAGAAGAGATATGTCTGCTCATAGAAGTACCAAATCCTCAGGCAGGACAGGAAGGGCAGGACCCAACTCTCCTGGTATATAGACCATGGACACCAGAAGACATCCGGAAAGCTACAGAGGGAATTCCCCATCCAAAAGTTAATTTTAGAAAATTCTTAGAAGACTTACAGGGCATGAGATTAAGTTATCATTTAAATGGAGAAGAAGTAGAAAAAGTAGTTAGACAAATCGTAGGTCCAGATTGGCACATGATCAGTGGCAACTGGAATACCTGTGACGCAGAACACAAGCTACTCCCACATAGCAACGCAGAACTGGATAACAGAGTAAAAAGTCTAACAGACCGAATCTCTGAGAAATGGAAGCCTAGGGCAGACTGGACTTGCATTAATCAATGCATCCAACAAGAAGGTGAAACTGTTGACAGATATTATGCTAGATTATTAGAGTGTTTTAATAACCATTGTGGAATGCAGGTACCTGAAGACCAAACACATGATTCCTTGTATGAGCAGCAGCTAAAGAATGCATTTTTAAAAGGCAGTATTTTACCTATAAGCAGCTTTATTACAAAGCACATGGTAGACCATCGTACAAGTAGATTACAGTCACTACTTGAATATGCTAGACATGCCGAAAGGCATTTTACCAGTAAAAAGAAAAAGAAAGCCCAAGTATTTTCTGTAGAAGATGGAGTAGAAGTTTATGTAGTACAGTCCGGGAAAAAGGGCAAGAAAAATGCCCAGGGAAACAAACAATCTGATAAGCGATCAGAGGAGTTTGAAGAGAGAAAGAAAAGGGGTGAATGTTTTAAGTGCAGAAAAAAGGGACATTTAGCAAAAGATTGCAAGCAAAACAAGGAGGTAGCCATGGAAGATAAGGAGGGTGAGGACTGACTATATGATAGTCAAGAATCACTAGAAGGGAATAACCAAGAAAAGACAAATGCAAGTGTGATAGAGGGAGTAGAGAATGTGACAGAAGAAATAGAGGAAGTGTAAGAAATTGCAGATAGTGAAGAAAGTGAAATTTTAGACTTAGCATTACTGAGCCTAGAGCTCTACTTAGTAGATACAAAACCGGAAGTTACACGTCTGGTAGAGGGGAGGGAAGTCAAATTTCTGTGTGACTCAGGGGCATCACGGACCCTGATACATCCTTCTAAACTACCAGAAAATTCAGAATCACTCAATTACATATTAGTGAAAGCAGCTAATGGACAACTGTATCAGGAGCCACTCTCCCATAACATAGCAATAACTGACCCTGTTTCAGGGATGACCCAGAAAAGCAAAATTGTTGTTTCTGCAAAATGCCTGGTAAACCTTTTGGGCAGAGATCTTATGCAGATATTTGGCATAGCAGTAGTTCCAACTATGCAGGGTATGGAAGCACAGCGACAAATGGATACTTTTGTAGTGCAACTGGAGGGCGAAACATTTTATTGGTACAGCCAGGACTTGGTCACGACTGGTCCAGGGGCAGTAACCAAAGAGCTGATGAACGTAGCCATCAGTAAGTCCCCCCTCCCTTGACACTGATAAACAGCATTTGTTGTACTGTACTCTGTATTATTGTAGCACACCAGTACCTGATAAGGAATATGAGCAAGAACTGTTTAGAAACCATGTACTGGGACACAGAAGGAAACAGTGTAGTTAGCTGTTCATTGCCCCAGGAATTCTTTGCACTCTATAAATCTAATCGATTACCACATGTTAGTTTAACTAAGGACAAGAATGTGAAATGGGCAGACCTAGGAGGAAAAGTCACAAAGTGGGAAAAACAGACGGAGTTACAACTGTCAGAACAGGGAGTACAGAAGCAGAAGTTAAATTGGATAACACAGACACGCCCAGCTGTACATTTGCAGTCTAGCAAGGACAGCTGATTAGCACTCTTACTTGAAGAGGAAGAGAATGCCTTACGGAGCATACCAGAAACTCTCTGGTCAACAGGGAAATCAGATGTAGGATTAATTCGTACAGCAGGACCGGTTACTATCACACCAAAATCAGCATTTAGACCACAAAAGAGACAGTATCCCTTAAGGAAAGATGCAGAAGTAGGAATCAAACCTATAATAGCAGCTTTACTTAAGGAAAGAGTACTGGTAGAATCTCACGATTCACCATGTAACACACCCTTATTTCCTGTCAGGAAAGCAAATGGAGAATGGTGTATGGTCCAAGATTTACAAGCTGTAAATGACACAGTAATACCTAGAGCACCTACTGTGCCAGATCCACACACACCCTATTAAATGATTTGAAGCATCAACAGAAGTATTTTTCTGTGGTAGATATTAGCAATGCGTTCTTTTCGATACCGATACACCCTGACAGCCAACATTGGTTTGCATTCACATTTCAGTGGAAAAGGTATACATACACGCGACTACCACAGGGATATTGTGAAAGTCCAACAATATTCTCACAAGAGATGGCAAGCAACTTGGCAGGATTTAGCCCATCAAGAGGCAGTCAGATTTTACTTTATGTAGACGACATCCTGCTGGCAGCCCCCACCCAGCAAGAATGCAGAGAAGATACCATAACATTATTACATTTTTTAGCCACTCAAGGACATAAAGTAAACAAAAACAAGTTGCAGATTTGGAGAAAGCAGGTTAAATACCTGGGATATGTAATATCCAAAGAAGGCAGAACATTAGATGAAGATAGGAAAATAGCAATTTTACAAGCACCTAAACTGACTACCAAGAAGGAAATGATGTCCTTCCTGGGTACGACTAATTTCTGTCGGAGGTGGATTCCAAACTATGCCTTGGAGTCTGCTCCACTGACCAATTTGATATACAAGAAACCTATTGCAGCACAAGATTTACTACAATGTACACCAGAAGCAGAATCAGCTTTCTGCAAACTAAAACAACTGATAGCATCCTCATTAGTTTTAGGATTACCAAACTATCATAAACGCTTTTTCCAAACTGTAGATTGTAGGCAAGGTTATATGACATTAGTGTTAACACAGCAACATGGGGACAAGCAATGCCCCATAGCTTACTATTCATCACAGCTGGACCCAGTGGCATGATCCCTGCCCCGCTGTGTACAAGCAGTAGTCACAGCTGCAATGGCAGTACAGGCTTCAGCCTCAGTAGTGTTGTTCCACCCTCTCACATTGAGAGTGCCTCATGCAGTCACGATTATTTTACTGCAAGAAAAAGTAGCATATCTTTCTCCTTCTAGACATCTTTCCTGTATGACTATACTGTTGAGCCAACCTCATATGACAATTGAATGATGTACAACTTTGAATCCGTCTACCTTGCTCCCAACCCCTGCAGATGGCACACCACACAGCTGCCTGCATGAAATTGAGCAAAAGACACTGCCTAGAAAAGATCTAAGGGATGTTCCCTTGGATGATGCTGAGGTGACATATTACGTGGACGGCTCATGCAGAAGGGGTCCTACAGGGCAGAACCTAGTGGGGTATGCAGTAGTTTCTGAAACTGAGATTTTAGAAGCAAAGTCTTTACCACACAACTTATCTGCACAAGCAGCAGAATTGATTGCCTTGACAAGGGCATGTACCTTGGCAAAGGGTAAATGTGTAAACATTTTTACTGACAGTCAGTAAGCTTTTTCTACTGTACATGTTTTTGCGCAACAGTGGAAGAATAGAGGAATGATAACATCTACTGGTAAACTGATTAATCATGCGCAGTTTATTTTAGATTTGTTAGAATCTATTCAGTTACCTCAAAAAGTAGCTATTTGTAAATGCATAGCTCATACCAAGCAACAGGATAGGATTTCAAAAGGTAATGCGAGAGCTGATACAGATGCAAAGCAGGCAGCCTCAGAAATATTTCTTTTGAGTGAGAAATTACAACCTTCTGAGATTTTATATTTAGAAATGTTGAAAACAATGCAGACACTTACTACAAAAGTAGAAAAACAGAAATGGATAAAACGAGGAGCAATTCTTGAGAAAGGGCTGTACATCTCCAAAGAAGGAAAACCGATTTTGCCATCTAATTTATTTAGATATGCAGCTTTGTTGAGCCATGGGCAGTGCCATGTCTCAACAGGGGGGATGGTACAGTTAGTGAATCGAGTGTTCACAGCATATGGATTTATAAACTACACAAAAAAAGTTTGTGCGGCATGTTATGTTTGTAATAAGCATCATGCACAAGGGGCGTTGAAGCCTAAGCAAGGGAGTTTCCCTACACCACCATATCCATTTCATACTATCTGTATGGATTTCATAGAATTGAACAAATGTGAAAATAAGAAGTATTGTCTTGTCATTATAGATATGTTTTCCAAATGGGTGGAAGCTTTTCCGACCAAAAATCGAGATGCAGCTACTGTTGCAAAAGTCCTTGTTAGAGAAATTATTCCTAGATTTGGCAAACTGGAAAAGATCTGCAGTGACAATGGCACACACTTTGTAAATCAAACTATACAACAGTTGAGCTGATATTTCGGAATTTCCTTGAAGAACCATTGTGCATATCATCCTCAATCTGCAGGACTAGTAGAAAGGCATAATGGGGTTTTGAAAAGTAAACTTAGGAAGTTAATTAGTGAGACACAAAAGAATTGGGTGTACTGCCTGCCTCTGGCACTGTTGAGCATGAAAACTGTTCCAAACGCAAAGGGGTTAACTCCTTTTAAAAAATTATTTGGGAGGGCATACTATATACCTCAGTGGAAACCTCTCATGCCTGCAGACCAGGAGGCCGACAGTTCACTCGCAGAATATATGAGACGACTACTAAGTAATAAACAACTTTTGCAGTTAAATTCTGTTTCAGATAAAAAACAAACCAGACCATCGGAAGCAGCAGTAGTCCCAGGCACGTGGGTCTGGGTGAAAGTCATCAAAAAGAAGAATTGGACGTCACTGAAGTGGGAAGGGCCATACCAAGTGCTACTGTCAACACCCACTGCAGTCAAGATCGCAGAGCGAGCATCCTGGATTCATCTGACACACTGTAAACTGGTCAAAAACTTTGAACTGGACAAAAAACTTGTTACTGTTACACAAGAACAAAATGACCAGATATGGAGCAAATAGGAATACAGAACAACCTCAGAAGTATTGCATGATCATTCTGTTAACTATACTGATAACAATAATCTTTTTGCTGTGGCCTTTCCTTTTTCCAGCCACACGAGCTGAACTGAATAAACGTGATGCTTTGCTCATAGACTGGCATCCAAACTTTAACAGTTACCAAGTGATCAAACATGTGTATGCTGAGACTTTTAATGTTTCAATTTGTTGGGTTTGTACAGCTATACCAACAGCATACGGGGGATTATTAATGACTGCTGTCCACCTAGGGGTCAATGAGACCTGGGAAAATTTGATTTTTGATACTACGACTGTGAAATCACAAGACAAAATAGCATTGTACCTGCCTGTTACACAAAAGGGAATTGTATGTTTTTACAAAATGATACTGTTCAGGTGGGTTGGAGCAATTGTAATGTGACTGTTCCTTACAAATGTTATACCAAAGCTAATAATGCAGGTTCCATTTGTGATACAAACTATGACTCGTTTCTTAAATCAATGCACACAACAGTTAGTGAAGTACAACATAATCCTGTTCTTTTTAAACAGCTATCTATCATTGATAGAAAAATGTTTCATGCAGGGCAAGTATATATTAATACTAAAGTAGAGGATTGTTATTTTGTGTGTGGGAAAAAGGCATACAAATGGTTACGTGAGAATTGGTCTGGCGGTTGTTTTTTTGGGTTACCTGGTTCCGGCCATACGACACACTGCAGTTTTGCCTCAGAGAAGAATTCGAAATGTCAGAGAGGTCACCAAGAAACCTGGAAATCCAATCAAAAAATCTGAAAATCCAGTGGGACGAATCGAAGCAGGCTGGAGAAACCATAACTCCATGAAAAACAAAGATAAACTGACACACATGGACTTGAGTGATACTATTATATTGTGGGCAGGTATAGCCTCTGCATATGGCACAGTAAAATCGATTTGGGAGCTGAGAAAACTGTCTAAACTTCTCGAAGTAATGAGCAATGCAACTTTTTCTGCTCTCGAATTAGTAACTGATGAACTGAACGCTATGAGAATTGTGGTGCTTCAAAACCGCATGGCTCTCAACTTCACCCTAGTGGCGAAAGGTGGTACTTGCGCTTTAATAAAAGAGGAGTGCTGTTCATATATTCCTGACAACCAGCATGAGATAAATGACCACCTCGAAGTAATTCAGAAAGTGTCAGCCATGACCAAACCAGGTCCAAACCCACTGACGGATTTTTTCAAGAATTTGTTTGGGGGGTGGGGTACCATCCTAATGAACATCCTGATTGCCATTTGTGTGGGATTACTCCTATTAGGAGTGTGTGTTTGTTGTGGTATTCCCTGCATGAAAAGATTAATTAAAGATTTTATAGACATATCAGTTTCTGAGACTTTGTATCAAAGTACTGAATTTGAAGAACTGTTGAAAAACGAAACACTTTCATAAGTTTAAACTGAATGACTCTCTTAACTGCAAATTCTGAACGGAAGAGGTTAGGAGAAGAAGCAAACTTTTTATGCTTTTGAAAATAGAATAAAAAGTATTAACGGGGGGAAATGTCAGAAAAATATGTATTAATGTATATGTTTACTGCTTATTAGAAGCTAAAAGGGTTAACACATTTCATTCTATTTTATGTACAGCTTAGTTTTGTATGAAACTACAAGATGCTTTCTGAAACTGCAAGATGCTCCCTGACCTAGTATTTACTAGCACAGCAAAATTCATGTTTATGCCTTTTGGAAATTTACTGAGAAGCAGGTGATTATTTGCTAGGTCAGGAAAATAATCAATAGAACAATACTGTTTTCTAAAATGTTATTGAACTTGAACAATCAGCTCTGTTCGTGTTATGAGAACATGCACAGCTGCAGAAAAGATAGATACAGTTGGACAAAGACTGCTTGAAGAAATGAACTATAATCTGTGCTTGCTTTGTGCTTGAATTAGCCATAATACCTTGAATGGTAACATCATATAGTGAGAAGTTGTATCTAACCGGTGGTCTCCAAGGCAACATTGTTTTTCTTAGGAAGTTATTTTATAAACTTGATAGTGCCAGCAGAAAATCATGGACAAACAGCTGCTATGAAATAATATTGTAAGAACTTGTGATTTATTATGTCAGCTTAGTAGGCAATGTCTTGTAAGAAATGTATAAGAATGGCTTCACTTCCTGATTCTAGTTAGACAAACTCTGTATTAGCATGTTTTTGTCTCCTTACTGCAAGATTAAAGTGCCTTAACCTGAACCTGCTATGTGTTGATCTTTTTGAAGTTGTTTTTCCTTTGACACTGCCCGTCCATCCAGAAACCAGAGCTGGGCAAAGACAAAGGCACATCCCATTGACTGCAGCTAGGTGCCCAAGACAAGCTACAAATGCCAACCATTTCAAAGAATGCCAGCCACAGACTGCAGTCGCTCATTGCCACATGGCAATCAGCATCACAAAGAGAAACAGAAGAAAGGATAAAATCCTTGTCTTTACCTTCTTCTTATATATATATATATATATATATATATATATATATATATATATATATATTTTTTTTTTTTTTAATTAGGCCCCAAATACGTGCTACAAGCATACACAGACAAGCCTGCCCTTCACCCCAACAAACAGAGAAAACAACTGTTAACAAAGCAAACTCGACCACCATGGTAACAACCTTCACGTACCCCGGAAAAGGCCAGTGTGCTGTGAGCTAGCCCACCTCGCAGAAGCAACCTGCACACCACGACCTCAGAACAAAGATACCACACTTCACAAAGATAAAGAGATAATCAGCAATACCCTTACATAAACAGCTGAAATGTACTGGTAAACTCACCTCATAGCTTCCAAAAAAAAAAAAAAACTCTGAGAGGTTAGCTGAATATCCTCAGATCAGACAGAGATAAAGGGTTAGGGCAGTCATATTTCAGTGAAAATAAATAAATGCAAGACAATAAACATATCAGTAATTTAAATATTCTGGCAAAAGTATTGCTACATATGAAGATATATTTCCTAAATGTCAGCTTTCATCCCCCAGGAAATTGTAGTCTGCATTGTGTTATTTAGTGTTACAGCCTAAAGTCCAGTAGTCTGAATTTTATTCCATTAATTATCATAGCTATATAGAGTTTCTGCAATGTTTTTTATTTTTATTTTTTTCTTCCCCATGCATCCATCCATCCACAACCCCTTTTCTCATTTTTGCACATGGGGGTTAGCGTGCTACTTCAACAGCAACAAACATTTAAATCCAAGGTTTTCACCACCAGGTGGCTATCCCTGCTGCAGTAGTTCTTCCACACCACCCACTCACACCTATTGCCAAATAAGAATATCCAGTTCACCTCTGCAATGTTTTTTGTGCTGAAAATATTTTGCATGTTTTCAGTTACATAAATAAACCAATACTGTCTCTTATCTTTTATTGGCTCTCAGTGTAATTTCCTTCTAACCCTGCCCTCCTCCAAAACAGTTAAATGACAACACACATGAGCAGTGAGCGATGGTAAGCTAGAAACCTGTGAAAACCTTGGAACATAGGCTTCCGAAACTCATTGTCTACCTCCCCCCCGAGGTCAGTCCCTCTGATAGCAGAAAGCAAGATGTGCATGTTGGAGTTGCTCCAAATAGTAAATATCATTGCAGCACTTTATTTAACATATTTCAGCTTTGCGGGCAGACAGAACCCGTGAAAGAAAAGAAAAGAAAACAAAAAAAAAGTCACCATTGCTGCTAGGACCTTAATGCCATAAATTTTAATGTGTAAAGCATTCACTGCTGTAAAGATGTACGGAATGCATAATGTTCTCCACCCTCCGTAACTGTGCAAGCAGCGAGCATTGTAACATCATTGCACTTAAGCCCAGCAACCGCCCTCTTCTCAAGCCCCCCTACAGTTGTTAACAACTCCCTGCACATGCATGGGGAACATTTGTCTTTTGCAAAATGGGGAACTGGGAAACAATACAACATGGACAATGAAATGGGGTGAGCCCTAGACATCCAAACTAACCAGGAGACCTAAACCAAAACCGAGCCTTTATCCACAAATCAGGGAACCTTAACAATGTGATGAGGAAACCATGGGGCAGCCGATCAACAAAACACATCAGAGTCATGAAGAAAAACCATGAAACAATCCTACCCAACATGTAACAAACTCCTGTCTATCACTACCACTTGCAACCATGCAGCCCTAGCCACCGCATACCACACCACCTAGAGATGAAAAAAAAAAATGTTTTAAATATATATATATATATATATATATATATATATATATATATATATATATATATATATACCTACTTGATAGCAATATATACAGCCCACCTGCCACCAACCAGGCCTACCTTTCTTCCTGGAATACCTACAGGTCGTCATGGGCGTACCTTGCCTTACAAAGTTCACGCCACAAATGTGACTTCTACCCCAATTACACTTGCCTAAAACCCATTAAGCCCCTCCCTACCCTTACCTCATTTCCTTCCAATCATCCCTCCTTCCCATTTAAACATATCCTCTTAATTCTTGCTACTTTATTTACCTACGCCCACTTGAAGATGTCCCAGGACAAATCGGTCTGTTCCAAACCTCATTTCACAAAAAAAACTTTTTCTATTTTTTTTCAACCTGATAAACAGAATGAATGCCAGTAATATCATTGCTGTATTCTTATGAAGTAACCAAAAATAATACAATTTTCTAGAGAAAAGTAATATTTTCTGCCATTTTAATGTTATAGCAAATATACACAGATTCTATATTTTTTGAAAGGTATGTACAAATTTTGGATTCTGTTATCTGCTTCTCTTATGGTAGTAGATACCAATAAATAAATATTTGCCCCATATTACATGAAGTGTCCCTGTTTCCCTTTGCCCCCCTGCCCAGCCTTCAACAGGTTCTGGCATGTTTGTCTCTCAGGTAAATTGGTCCAACCTTTTTGGCTGTCTGAGCTTCTGCTCTATTATATCAATTATCTGATTGCATCTATCTTACTCCCCTTTTCAGCTCCACTTAGGCTTCGAGTACTTTCCTCTTGCAGTTTCCACTATCTCCCCTCTACCAACAAAGCCAACTAGAATTTAGACTCAGTTAATTTCCATACTCGCCATGTATTCATTATATAATTGCTCTTTTTAAAGCTACCCCTTTTTGATCCATTTTCAATGGTATGCCCCATATACAGTTCTTCCCCTCCCCCCTCCTGCTGATAGTATTCCCGTCCCGCCTTCTCTTAATTCTATGCCTTCTCAACTGTAGCTCCACCTGTCTTTTCATCCATAGATCTCCTACACTCACTGCTCAGTGTATTCTAGCAATTAGATAGCTGTAGAGGAGCTAATGATGGACCATTGTACCCGATATGGCTTTATTGATTTATCAAAAAAAAACACATGCAGCATTGAACCCCTTACCTATTCCTATACCTGCTAGGATTGTCCTCTTACCTTAACCTTCTTGCTCACAGATCTGCTTGTTCTCTTACA
The DNA here is from genome assembly GCF_019279795.1 of Protopterus annectens. Taxonomy (NCBI): domain Eukaryota; kingdom Metazoa; phylum Chordata; order Ceratodontiformes; family Protopteridae; genus Protopterus; species Protopterus annectens. The sequence goes on along the minus strand of NC_056739.1, from coordinate 1,033,267,171 downwards.
CCCACCATATAAAGGGAAATAAACAAATCTCCTCTTACCTTAGTCTTTGGTGTCATAATCAATTTACAGATAAAAATTGACATTCAGTTAACATTGGTAAATTTTACTACATGTAACACTGTACTTTGAAGTAATAGTCTACCTTCCAGTCACAATGTCTAATAATTGTCTTTTTATGTATATATACATATATATATATATATATATATATATATATATATATATATATATATATATATTTCTTGCATCTTTTACTAGCCCACCTCTGTCACGGAAAACACACATACTACCTCAAAGAAATGTTTCTTCATTTGCCTCAGTTTTTCCTGCAGCCTGCTAGCCAAGTGCCTCTCATTTTTCTTTTTAATGTCCTTTGCTGTCTCCAATTTCTGCAGTACTCACTGGTTTTCCACAGTGTTGAATGCCCACTTGTGAAAATCTTTCTTTGCTTGATATTGTTTTGTTGTATGTCTTAATACCCATAAGGCATAATATTTTCAACATGGCTGGATATTTGAGCTTAACCTTGAAGTTTTGCATCTTATACTGTCTACTTACTAGAATGCAATCTTTCCTTTTCAGCCTTTTTGCTAATGTAAAATTGTTACCTGTGCAGTCTCTAGTTTCTCCCACCTTGTAGGACATTCCCTTCTGTCAAAGCTTTGACATCATGTCTTTCTCTTTATACATTGTGAACTTTACTTGCATTGGGAAAGATTTTTACTTACTTTTACTGGAAGGGACTGCCACTCTGTGTGACCTCTCTATATGTAACTCTTCAAATCACAACCCCAACCACTCTTTTAGACATTTCTGTATGAAGTCCGTACAATTATTTCCCTCTACTCCCTGTGGAACACCTGTAAATGTGATTCTCCTACCTTGATGTGTTCTCCATCGCTATTATTGTCTGCTGTAACAACTCATGCATCATGTCCAGTTCTGTCATTCGTTCCTTTTCTTATCTGATTACCTCAAGGACGTTAAGTCATCTGTTTGCTGTGAAACTGCTTCTTCTAGCTGTTGCATCCTGTGGTTGTTAGTCGGGATATACTCAGCAAGAATATCACTGATCATAAATATTTCGGCATGCATTTGAATTACTTTCACTTGTAATGTATCCACTGGATTTAGCTGGTCTTCTGTCATATCAGCTAATTCTTCCCATGCTGATTTGACCTTTATTTGCATACATTTATGCTTTCCACATCTTTTAATCAACATTTTAAGGTGGATTTATGTTCGCAATATGTCCAATGCCACAAAGCCTACAGGAACTACACTCCGCAAGTCTCCTCTAAAGTGCTGTCATCTTTTCCCCTTTGATAGGTTAAGCTTTGAAAATTTCTACTCAATGACTTGTGTTTTGATGTTTATTTATATATATATAGATATGGAGTGACTGTATAGGGAAAACTCAAATGGTAGAAATCTCATCCACAAAAACCCAATGTAGTTTTGCTGCATCAAAAAAAAAAAAATTGGGCTCCACCCTTCAGGTGTGTGTGTGTGTGGGGGGGGGGGGGGGGGCAAGTAGATATTTGGAAAAATGTTTCAGGTAAATAAATGGAATTCAGTTTTATTATGCTGATTATTCCAGTGCTGATAAGTATTGATTGTATTTTATATATTTTTTTGCATAAAAACCTCATTTGACTGAGGCACAAAATACTGTCCAGTAATGACTGAAAACTAATTTCACTAAACCATAATTGATATATGACATTCTACACAACATGTACAAAATTTAAAAAAAAAGTTTGTCCAAGGAGGCAAAACCCCCGTCACCCCACTCCACCCCTTTTACTTCTTAATACTAACTCCACAGTCATACAACCAAGGAGAAAGGAAAACACACACACAATACTCACAATGAGTCAGTGCTGGGGCACAAGCAGAAACATTTAGAGACCTGGGGTTGCAAAGATGGTGGACACTGGTAATACATACATACCCTTCTAGACTTACTTTCTTAATAAGTAATAACTCTTATCATCAGCAATGACATCATCACTTACTGCATGCACATTTCTATACTTTTCTGTTACTTGTGATTCAGGTAAATGAGTTTTCAGTCAATTATATGTTCAACCATTTGGGATTTAGTCAAATGAGTTTTCAATCAAATGATAGGAGATTATAAGAGAGAGAAAGAGAGAAATTAAGACATGTATAGATATAAATTTTTTTGGCACATTTAAATCTATTTGGCATACATGTACCCATTTATCTATCTATATATACACATCTAATGTAGTATGTTTAGCGAAGTAAAAATGGGGGTGTAGTATAGGAGGTACATAGTTTTACACTTGCTAATTACAAGGTGCACTGAGCTGCAGGACGGATTGTGCACATTCCTTTTAAATGTCAGTCTGAATAAATACCCAGGGGGCTCAGAAGATCTTCTGGGTCCAGCTGTTTTTAGAAAATTCTGAGATACATCTAGTTATTAAGGTATGTTGCATTTTAACAATTTACCATTCCACTTATCTCCAGAATAAATACAACCTTAAAGATCAAGTGTAAATGCATGAAATGGAATTTGGCATCCATATTTAATTTTGGCAGTCTTTCTTGGTATAATGCTTTTATGTGAAAAATACATGGTTTTAAGACCAGTATTATCAAGTCTGACACATACCTGGCTGCCGTGTGGCTGTAAAGGGTACAAGTACTTTCCTGTCACAGATTCCACCCTATATGGCATATTTTCTTATTTTTTAATGTGCATGTATACTCTGCAGTAACATAGCTGCTGCTCAGATGTATTGTAATAAGTTAGTCATGAAACAAGCAATGTTCTTGGATGTTTCTTTTGCTTTGCATCCTCTAAATGCTAAACTGGACAGAGCAAACATGACAGTAAAATCAAAGCAATCAGAGAACTGACATTTGGACTGCATGAATGTTTAATGAATAATGCTGTACATCTTAATTTATTCATTAAACATTCCTTTTTTATTTTGGTTCTCATGATACTCAGCATTTCTTATGCCAAGCACATCTGTCTCTGAAATCATATAATCATATCATCAAGCTGCTGGGCATGATGATTATATGATTTCTGCGGTGCATGTGAGTTATGTGCAGTATGCAGAATAAAAGTATTTTTTTTTCTTAATTGTAACACATTTTATATTACTTTTAATATATTTTGCAACAAAGATGCAGATGTTTAATCAACTGTCAGTTCAGTCATATTACAATATCGGCATTTAGGCTGTAATAATAAATGCAAATATCTAAAGCTGTAGTTTATATTAAGCTGCTTTCTTTGAATATAGTTATAAATTTATGCAGAGTAACATGTATGCAGTGTTAGTAGAACAACAGGTAGCATACTTGCTTTTAATGCAGAAGGCTGTGGGTTCTAGTTCCATACAAAACATGCTGGAGAAAGAGATAAGTGTCCCAGAGACTGCCCTTCCTATGGAACAGGCTTCTCATCTATGTGAAGCAAGTTCTGTTACCCAGTTTAAGCATAACCTAGACAAGTGGATGGAAACAGGAAGTTTTCACCAGGCCTGGCACCTATGTTCCTTATGAACAGAGATGGCTTTTAAACGCTTGGCCCTCAGTGTCATATTTGGATACAGGACATCATTATTCTTTCGGGAAAACTTGACTAGGCTTAGAAAGACCCCCTGGTCATTAGCCTAGTAACAGTCTAAGAAATAATTAATCTATGAATGTATAGAGTTGTGACTTTAATGTTTTTGCTTCTTTGGTATCATATGGTGGTAGTGAGTACTGTACAGCCTATATGCAGTGCAGTAAAACAGAGACACTTCTTAGTTTGTAATTCACAGGTCCGTGCATAGTTACTAGGCCTCAGTCCAGGGGACCATTGAAAAATCTAGCCCAAATGCCCAGGTACACCCAAGCACTGTCGGGTTAAGTGACTTACTCAGGGTCACACTGTAGGCAAATGAGAGCAGAGAGAATCAAACCTTGCTCCTCATGAAGTACAGCTCACAGCCTTAACACTCTTCTCCAACTGCCAAACACATTCTTACCTATAAAACTACTCAAACTACATGTGTTATAGAAGTCAAACCACATAGGACTGTATTATCAGAGCAAGGCTTGAAATCAGTACCTTTATATTATAAAACCTACATATTAACCACTTCACTACAGAGTCTATAGTGTGTACTTTTAACCATGACTCTAAAATGATTACATTATCAGGTGAATAGCAGCAGACTATCGAAACATGGATGGGGCACCATAAATTCTTACCAGGGGTAGCGCCCACAACCCTCCTAAATACATACACACATACATACATTTCAAGCACGGGCATTAATGCCCTTCTAGCTTGCCAATATACCAAAACACTTGTTCCCATAATAAGTGTCCAGGCTGTACTTAAAAATATCTAAACTAGTACTTGCTTTAATGTAATTTGGAAGTCTGTTCCATGCATCAGCTACTCTGTCAGAGAACCAATTAGTACACTTCTCATTCCTATAGAATCTTCTACGTAGGTTATCTGATGATTCTCTAGTACTTTTTGATAACCCCAAACATGCCCAGAGGTAGTTGTGTCTAAATGCCCCATACACCTGAATAAGATGTCCTCTTAGATATCTGTAAGAGAGAGATAATAACTTAAATTTTCACATCCATGGATACCCCTGATATATTTCTGTTGTAATCTTTCCAGTTTACTCATGCTTGTTTTCTTATAGGGTTTCCATATTGTTCCATACTCAAGTTTGGGTTTAATGTAACTAACAAACAATGACTTCATTATTTTTGATTTCCTAGACTTTATAAATCTTTTTATGCAACCTATAGTTCTATAACTATCATTAGCCAACTGGATGATATCATTAGAATAACTCTTAGCTGAATTTACCCATATACCAAGGTCCTTAAATGAGTCTACAGTTTCAATAACTGTGTGCTGTATTAAATATTCACCTTTCAGTTTATGCCTACCAAATCTCATATGCTTAGGTTTTGATGTATTTATTAGCATATTATTCTCCTGTCTCCAAATGGTCAATGTAGTCAAGTTATTTTGCAGACATGCCTTATGTGTAACACATAACCAGTTTATCCAATTTCAGGTTGTCTGCCTTTAGACTGTAGAACACCTCAGATGAAAAAGTTAGGTCTGAAAGATACAATCTAAACAATTAAGGGCCT